>NC_067400.1:619162852-619440352 GCF_016432865.1 Antechinus flavipes
GGAGGAGCTAGAGTCTTGGGAATTACTGAGTAGCGAGGTGACATGACCAGATTTACATCTTAGAAAAATCATCCAAGCAGCTAAGAAGAGAATGGGTCACCGAGGGAAGAGATTTGAGGCAGGGAGACCGGCTAGAAGGCTCTGACAATAGGCCAGGTGAGAGATGATGAGGATCTGAACCTGGATTCATGTGGTAGAGCATGTGAGGGATGTTGCAAAGGTGGAAATTACAAGATTGGTGGTGGATTGGATATGGAGGGTGAGAAGAATTTATTGCAGAAGAGGATGACATGGTCAGACTCGTTTCCCCCCTTTTATTTGTATTTATGTAACACTTTAAGTAAATTGCTTACAAACATTTTATTTTATCCTCACAATTTATCCACATTTTACAGATGAGGAAATTGAGGTAGATGAGATGTGACTTGCTGTATAGGTCATACTGCTAGTATATGACTGAGGCTGGATTTTAACTCAGACCACTGTACCTCACTGCAGGTACATCTACCTCACCACCTGGCTGTTTCAGGAAGATCAATTTGGGAAGTGATGGAGCATAGTGGGAAAAGACTGAAGGCAGAGAGATCAACCAGTAGTCATAGCACTAATCCAGATTGCAGTGATGAAAGTCTACACCGGGGAGTGGCAGTGTCTGAAGGAAAAAGGGGAGCATAGTTGAGAGACGCTGTGGAGATAAAAGTAAGGAGCCTTGACAGATAATTGGGTACTAGGAGTTGGAGACGGTGAGAATTCAAGAAAGAGATCACGGTTTTGAACCCAAATAGCTTGAGGGATGTTGGTACCCTTGACAGTTATAGACAATTTAGGAAGAAGGGGGCACTTAGTAAGGGCAGGGGAGATAATGAATTAAGTGTCTGTCATATTTAACATAAAATGGTAATGAGACATCCAGATGGAGATGTCCAATTGGGAGTGGCGACGTGTGTTTGGAGGTTAAGAGAGAGGTTAGGGCTGGATAAGCAGATTTGAGAAGCTTGTCCTTAGAGATCATTCTGATTCACTGGGAGCTGATGAGATCACCAAGTGAAATACTATAGAGGGAGAAGAGACAGAGCCCCATGGTTAACGAGTGTGACATGAATAACAATCCGGCAAAGGATACCGAGAAGGAGCTCTTAGATAAGTAAGAGGAGAATCAAGAGAGAGCAGTGTCCTAAAAACTGAGAAATAAGAGAGTTTCAGAGAGAAAAGGGTGATTGACAGGTTCAAAGACTGCAAAGAGCTCAGGAAGAGGGCTGACAAAAGGGCAGCCGATTTAGCAACTGGAAGATCATTAGTAACATCGGAGAGAATAGTTTCTGTTGAACGATGAGGTAGGAAGTCAGATTGTAGAGTTGAGAACAGAGTGAGGGCAAAGGAAATAGAGACACCTATTATAGAAAGAATTTTCAAAGAGTTTAGCCATAAAAAGGAGGAGAGATGTGGAGATGTGAGGCAAAAGCTGGTGGTGATCGATGAAGCCGGAGAGGGCTTTTTGAGGGTGGGGAAGACCTGGGCATGTTTTTAAGTTGCAGGGAAGCAATCAGCAGACAGGAAAAGACTGAAGATAAGTCTGAGAATGGAGATGATAGAGGGAGCAATCTGCTGGAAAAGATGGGATGAAATAATTGGATCACTTGAGCCTGTAGACACCGCTTCATGTGAGATAAGGGTAGAGATAGAGATAGGGTCAAAAGAGGGAGAAAAGGGAACTCTTGGAGAATAATCTTAAGGTTTTTTTTCCCAATGAAATATGAAGCAAGATCCTTAGTTGAGGGAAAAAGGGAGTATTATGGGAGGCTTCAGGAGGGTTTAAAAGATTTGGGAAAGCAGCTGTGGTGTGTGGGATAGGGAGCTATTTAGGGAGGTGTAAAAAGGTGTCATGAGAGTTCTCTTGAGTTTATGTAATATTCATTTATATCTGACCCAGTCGGCATAGTTGTGTGATGTTCTCCAGCTTTATTTAGTAGCACATGTGTAGGAGAGAAGGAAATGAATGATGGGAGTGATCCAAGACTAAGGCTCAGTAATACAAGATTGTTGATAGAATAAAGGGAGAAAAGAAGAATTGAACTGGTTTATCAAGGCTCAACGTGGGGAAGAAAGAGGATATAGTCAGTGCAGGGGCGATAGTCTGGGAGACAACTGAGACATAGAGGGATTGTAGGTCAGGATGTGTAATCAATACTGATTTTTCACAACAGTACCAGGAACGGTAATATTGTAGCCACGATCAATTGTGAAAGACTTGCCTACTCCGATCAAAACGATGATCTGAGATAATTCCACAGGAGCCAGGCTGAAAGATGCTATCCATCTCTAGAGAGAACTGATGGACTCTAAGCATTGATTGTTTTTGTTGTGTTGTTTTTCATGTTTCACAGAGCAAGTGCCTGAGTAAGAAAGTCTTGTGTTCCCTATCACACTGGAAGCTCCATGAAGGCAAGGACCCCCTTTGCTCCTCTAGTATATATCTACCCACAGTGCTAAGCACAGGACTCTGTCCCTATTTCTGAAGCTTATGCTGCACAGCAGCAGTTAATGAGAAAACGGGAACGAACAGGGTTATACAGGTAGAAAGTGTCTGAGGCCAGATTTGAACTCAGGAAGATGAGTCTTTATCCTGATTCTAGGCCCAGAGCTCTATCCATTCTGGCTCCACCTAGCTGCCTTCATCCATTATATACTCTATCATCCAGTGAAAATGACCTCCTTGCTTTTCCTCATGGATATGACTGTTTTCCAATGCTGCACAATTTCATTTATTTTTTAAAATTTATTTATTTATTTTTATTATAGCCTTTTTATTTACAAAACATTTGCATGAGTAATTTTTTCAACATTGACCCTTGCAAAACCTTCTGTTCCAACTTTTCCCCTCCTTCCCTCCACCCCCTCCCTCAGATAGCAGGTAGACCAATACATGTTAAATACGTTAAAATATCTGTTAAATCTTCACAATTTTATTGACTTTCCCCTCATTCTTGGAACTCTCTTCTCCTTTCCTCTCCATCTCTTGGCTTCTCTGGTTTCTGTCAAGACCCAGCTAAAAGTCTCCCTTTTCTAGTCCCCGCCCCATTTATTTATTTATTCTTGGTTTTTATTTTTTTTATTTTTTAATACACATTGCTTTATGAATCATGTTGGGCAGAAAAATCAGAGCAAAAGGGGAAAACCATGAAAACAGGGGGGAAAAAGCGACTATAGCATGTGTTGATTTGTATTCTTTTTTTAGATGCAGATGGCATTTTTTTGTCCAACATCTGTTGGGACTGCTTTGGATCACTGAACCACTAAGATGAAACAAGCCTTACATAGCTAATCATAACATCATAAATTCTTGCTGTTATTGTGTACAATGTATTCCTGGTTCTGCTTGTTTTGCTCAGCATCTGTCCGTGTAACTTTTTCCAGTCCTTTCTAAAATCAGCTTGTTCATTATTTTTTACAGAGCAATAATATTACATTATCTTTATATACCCTAATTTGTTCAGCCGTTCCCCAATTGATGGGCATCTACTCATTTTCCAATTCTTGCCTACCATAAAAACAGCTGCGACAAACATTTTTGCACATGTGGGGCCTTTTCCCTCCTTTAAGATAAAATCTTTTCTAGTTCCCTTTAATCCTATTGAGATTATTTCCAATTGACCCTGTTTGTTCCAATTTATCATATTTGCACGTTATCTGAGTGGAAAGCTTTTTGCATCCTCACTGTCTCCCCAGTTAGAATGTAAAGTCCTTCTAAGTAAAGACTGCTTCTTTTTTTTGAACTTGTGTACTCAGAGCTTAGCACAATCCCTAGCACACGGTGGCTGCCTGCTAAACAATCATTCATTAATTGATTGAATATATGAAGGATCTGGGAGTTCATAAGTGGGAGGGATTGTAACAACATAGGTCCCAATAGTTATTTTTACCTTCTGAATCCAGTTCTCCCTGTGCAACAAGAGAATTGTTCCGTTCTGCAAACATATATTGTATCTAGGATATACTGCAATATATCTAACATATATAGGACTGCTTGCCATCTAGGGGAGGGGGTGGAGGGAGAGGGGAAAAATCAGAACAGAAACGAGTGCAAGGGATAATGTTGTAAAAAAATTACCCTGGCATGGATTCTGTCAATATAAAGTTATTATTAAATAAAATAAAATATTAAAAAAAAACATAGGTCCCAATAGAGGTATGACTTAGCATGTGAGTCCTAGGAGTTTCCTAGGGTGACCCAAGATTACATAGACTAACATCACAGAGCTGAACTTTGCACCCAAAATTCTAGCCACTCACGCGCATCACATTGCTTTTTAAAGGAATGATGCAAAATAAAATGTAAATGGATACCAACCCAAACACAAGAGACTGTGAACTCTTTATTATCTGTGTGTAATATGTAGGTGAGCTATCCCTTTGCGAACAAAATCCCTTTGTTTTCCCTGCCATTCACTTATCATCTCTAGGAACCAGAGAGAAGTAGGATTGTAGGAGATAGAAAATGAATGGTGGAGAGTTTTTAACATAAAGAAGCTTAGTTTAATGTGGGATATTGAAAAATAAAGTTTATTTCTAATGGAAAACATGCCAGAGGAGGGCATGTGGAAATAATAAGAAGAATTTATATAGCACTTATAAACCTAGGAGACAGATGGTATTATTATCCCCTCTCGTACA
Source organism: Antechinus flavipes (assembly GCF_016432865.1). Classification (NCBI taxonomy): domain Eukaryota; kingdom Metazoa; phylum Chordata; class Mammalia; order Dasyuromorphia; family Dasyuridae; genus Antechinus; species Antechinus flavipes. Next base: position 619,167,524 of record NC_067400.1, read on the forward strand.
GATGAGGAAACTGAGGCACCTAGAGAAGTGACTTGTCCAGGTTTACAGAGTTAGCAAATTTACTGGATTTGAACTCAAGTATTCTGAGCTTGGGATCAAAAAGATGCATCTTCCTGAGTTCAAATCTTTTTTGTCATCTGTAAAATGAGCCAGAGAAGGAAACAACAAACCATTCCAGGATCTTTTGTCAAGAAAACAAGGAGTTGGATGGGACTGAACAATATTCGTGCCTCCAGGCCCAGCACTCCATCCACTGCCCTGCCTCTACCTGCCTAAGGAAACCTCCCGGGAGATACCTAAAGAGGAAATACAGGAAGAAGATATACCAGAAAATAGCACATGTCAGACGGGGTGGGAACTGACTAGAAGACGCCAGCAGAGGACAAACAAGGGAAGTGTACCAAAAGAGCAGGAGGAACGCTTTAGAAGATGCCACAGGAGGACACACTCTAGAGTCTAGACTGAGGTTACAGCCTCATGAGGTGAGGGGGTCCGGAAGTAACTTTGAGCCCCCAGGAAGCTCCGGATGATACGGGAGATACCAGAGACTTCCACTGACTGTCCTGCTAATTAAGGAAACAAAGAACTTGTGCCTGATGATAAACCAGAAAGCATTTATGCTCCCTCCCAGTAGTTCGGGTAGAGGTTATTTCCTGAGAGAGAAATGATTATGAATAACCAGTGGTTTGGGGAGATCCAGAATTAAAAACAAATTCTGATCATGAGACTAGACTAGCTTTCCAGCTGAGACCTTACTCGATTGGGATAACCATGTATTCCATTCAGATTTAGGAGGGGATAAATTCTTTGACTAGATTGTCCGAGGCTGGGGATGTACGAGACATAATTAAAGTCCAGTCCAGCCTCTCATTGTAATTTTCATTACATTGCATTTCATTAATTGTCAGCTAATCCAATCTAATGGCCACCCTCAGGAGCACCTGTGCTCCAGTGGACGTATAAGCCATGAGCCGGAACGTTTTTGATATAAGGGAGAGAGAGCCCAATGACCATCCTTGTAATGAAGTGCTGACACTTCAATAATAGAAATCAGTGAATTATCTGGAAATTGGGAAGCTGGGTGGCGCAGTGGATAAAGCATCAGCCCTGAAATCAGGAGAACCTGAGTTCAAGTCTAGTCTCACACACTTAACACTTCCTAGCTGTGTGACCCTGGGCAAGTCACTTAACCCCAAATGTCTCAGCCAAAAAAAAAAAAGAAAGAAAGAATTATCCAGAAATTACGTCTCCCAGACCTTTTAAATTTCCACACTTGCCACATGGTGAGTGGGATGACTCCCATTCCCTGCCTTATAATGCTGAGAGGTAGAGTCGGCACTTGAATCCTCTCTCTACAAATGGCCTCTTGGAACATCTGTTTCCTTGGTAAAAAATAGACGTCACCAGAAGGAGCTCCAGCTGCTGGAAGGTTCCGATTTCAAACTTATTTAGGAGCAGCACACTCAGCGGCTCAAAAGTTTCAGGGTCCAACTTTTGCTCCTTAGCTTCCATTTGGAAAATGTGCCCTGCTCTGTAATGTAAGCGTGTCATCCATTTAAATCTCATGAAACTGGGCAGGAGATGAGAAACTTACGGGAATGGGGGCATTCGCCAGCTTATCACTATGACATTAGCAATTTTCATCCCTTGGAGAATCTGAGACACCAATGGAAAGCTCGTAGCTCAGGGCGGAGGGCACCACCTAGCGGCTCGCCCGGAGATCGTACGCTGGGTAGCCAGTCCACATTCACGATTAATGGGTATCTAATATGTTTCCGATTCTTTGCTACTACAAAAAAGGGCTACTAGAAATCGCAAAGATTTCCTTGGACTTTATGACCCGGGAAAACCTTAGCCTCTGTCTGGCTCAGTTTCTTCAACTGCAAAATAGAAATAAGGAAAGCCCCTGCCTCACATGGTGGTTGCAAGGTTAACGTTGGATATGTTATAAAGCGATTTTTAAGTCTTAAAGTAATAATATCAATTGGGTGATTATAATTATTATTGTCATTATTGTTGTTGTCATGGTACCCTCGGTGTCATGGATGAATCTCTGACAAATATCAGCTCTGGAAGAAATCTTAAACAACAGAGAGAATGTTAATCTTAGGAAGGATCTTGTGGCACAAAATGACTGCATGAAAAAAAAAAAAAAACTTAGAACATCAGAGCTGGAAGAATATCGGAACATAGAACAGAGCAGGATAGCACTCTTGTTCCCAGAGGACTCTAGGAAATTTTTGACCAGGAATTGGAATCAAAGACACAAGCCGATGATCTTGGTTTGATAGAGGTAGAATTCTATCTCCAGTCCCTGTATCTTTCTTTTTGTAGGGCACAGATCTCTTGAGCCAAAAATAATAATAATAATTAATATTTCTATGAAGTGGAATTGGGTTGGTCCCGGATCCTAACTGCTGATTGACCTGGAGCATGACTTTTAAAGAAAGATAGATGGAAACAAGGATTTACTAAGCTCCTATTCTGGGGCAGGCACTGTGCTAAGAGCTTTACAAATCTCCTTTGAGCCTTAAAATTACCTTGCAATTACCTTACAATTACAAGGAGTTATTATTATATAGATGAGAAAACTGAGGCATTTAGCGGTTAAGTGACTTACCCAGGGTCACACAATTAGTAAATGTCTGAGGCTAGATTGGAACTCGGGTCTTCCAATACTCTATCCATTGTACCACCTGATTACTTCCTCTAATTTCTCTGACTCCTCCCCCTCCCCAGTTTCCTTCTCTGTAAAATGAGAAGGTTGGATTGAGATCCAAGGTCCCTTCCAGGATTAGATCCCATGATCCTATGAAATGGATGGTAGGAATAGCAGAGTGACAAACCCAGTACTACATGAATGGGGACCTATGAGAATTAGCATAGCAGAAAGTACATAGGATTTTCAGGGCAGCTAGGTGGTGTGGCAGTGGATAAAACACTGGACTTGGGATCAGATTCATCCCCCTGAGTACAAATCTAGATTCAGAGACTTACTAGCTGTTTGATCCTGGACAAGTCACTCAGCCCTGTTTGCCTCAGCTTCCTCAACAGGAAAATGAGCTGGAGAAGGAAAAAGAAAACCACTCCAGTATCTTTGCCATGAAAATCCCAGAATGCAGTCATAGAAATTCTGCTACAACTGAAATAACTCTACAACAACATAGGACTTAAAGTTGAAGGTCTTGGATTCGAGTCTGAATTCTTGGTACTTACTTCCTATGGGACCCTGACAATTCCTTTCTTACTTACTGAGAGTATCGGACTTAATGGTCTCTAATGTCCCTCCCAGTTCTAGATCTTATAATTCAAAATGTCACAGCCAGAATGGAAAAGGCAAAATTGAACACAAAACATTAAGCACAAGGGGAGACATATGGATAATTAGCTGGAGCGTTTCATTATACAGATGGGTCAAGGGAAGGGAACAGGCATTTATACAGAGCCTACTATGTGCCAGATGCCGTGTCTAAACATTTTACAAGTACTATCTCATTTTATCCTCATAGCTATCTAGTGAGAAAACTGAGGCAAACAGCGTTAAATGATTTACTTAGGGTCACACAGCTTTAAAATGTCTGAAGGTGGGTTCAAACTCAAAAAAGGTCTCCCTGACTCCAATTTATCCATTATTCCATCTAGCTGTCCCATTTAACATTTGCAAGTGACTTAATCAGAGGTGGCTTGTCAGATTTAGGGATTAAAAAGTATTGTGACTGTTGAAGTGTCAGAAATGCCAGGGTGTACATTTCAAGTGAAGATACCGAATATGTATCATCATATAGAAATGCTTCTATAATATAAAGAGATTAAAATATTCATGTATAAAGATTTTCAAGCAGTAACTTTTGACTTACCAGCATTGCCATAAGTTTTTCCGGTACGTTATAAACTATGTGTTAGTTTAATTTATTAGCTGATTAGATTAATTTATTAGATGATGTATTATGCACACTCAAATGAGATAATCAGAAACAACATTTCTTTGTGTTTCTGCTTCACTGGTACATGATGATATTTATTTGGCATTAAATAGGAGAGCAAAACGTAAGTCTTACTGAATTAGCAAAAAGGAAAAATTACGTCATTTTAACCCAATTTTTTTCAGGCCTGGAAAAAAAAAAGGCTAGAGATTGAGCTGGAGATATATGTTTAAATGAACTTAAATAATATTATAAATAACACTAAAAATAAAATTTGTTCCTAGTAAAAGCAATTTTCTGATTTGGAGGAAGAAGCTTTATATTTAAGTCTGGTTGTGGTATTACAAAAACTAGGATTTGAAAAGGATTTCTGGAATCAGCAAGAGGGAGTAAGAAAGGAGTAACTCTGAAAGATATCAGATCAGGGCATCGAGGTGACACAGAAAATAGAGCACTGGCCTTGGAGTCAGGACTAAGTTCAAACACATACTTGTACTAGCTGTGTGATCCTAGGCAAGTCACTTAACTCTTATTGCTTCAAAAAAAAAAAAAAATCAGACAGAAGAAATTACATTGATCGGTTGGATACTAAGGTTAAATAAATGGTTAAAAGACTTTATTTCTAGAAATATATGAAACCAAACAGAATAATCCTTAACATTCGTAGGTTACTTTCCCAAGTCAACATCACTACATTTAGCTAATCGAGAACATCCCTTCTTTGGCCATACTCGTTAATGAGAAAATGCAGTTCCACCAATTTTAAACTACTTGTTGCAAATATCCAAATGCTCCTGTTTTACATCAAGTTTTCCTCATGGGTTTATCAATAAATATTGTTTGATTTCTTTAAGACAAAAAGGAAATTCATGCGTTGTAAAAATAGAAGGTATGAAGATATTTTTTTTTAAAAAGAGATCTTTGCAAAGGATTCCCAAATGAACAAGATACAATTTAATAGATGTTCATGTAAAGTGTTGTACTGAGGCTAAAAAAAAAAAAAAAAAAAGAAGTTGACAAAGAGCTAAGAGAACATTATATTAACAAGTTATATGAAAGAGGTTTCAGTCAGCTAAATAAGAAACCAACAGAATGAGTTATGACAGGCAGGAGAGGAGCTGAGTTTTTTTCACCCAGACATGCCGCCCCACTCCTATCCCCAGTTGCTTGTGCTCTCTTCCTCTCCCACACCCTCATCATTTTGCACTTATTTTATTTTTGTTTGTCTTTGTATATGTTGTGTGTCCCCCACTCATTCAAAGAAAAGTAAACTTCCTGAGGGCAGGAACTCTTACGCTTTTTGACTTTTTGGTCCCAGCAAATAGCTCTTGTACCCTGACAAATAAGTACCTATGTAACAGATAATATTTGTCACTTAGTAGGTATTTAAATGTTTATTGAATGGAACTAAATTCATGCCATCCTTGGGTTGAATTCATAAAAATATAGTGCACAGGACAAAGGAGATAATGGATCATTTTTGGATTATAAAATGCTAGGTCGGGGAGGGACTTTAAACCATAGATAATGGGGACTGGGAAAGGAGGGGGTAGCAAAGCCTTAAAAACAAAACCTAGAACATCAGTTTCCTTGGAGTTCTCATGTTCTCTTTTTCTAAGGTTTCCTCCCTCCTCCCCCAGTTCTGCTATCCCATGTTCTATATCCTAAGGCCCCTCTCAGATATCCCTTTTTCTGATGCTCTAATTTTACATAGTCCCCTTTTGCCACTGGACAACCGACCTCCAAATCTGAGGCTTGAGGCTGTCACAGGATCTCCAGGAAGAACCTGGGCTCATTGCCACACCAGAGGCAGGTGCTCCTTGAGCTTCAGGTGGAAGCTCTCCTGAGATTTATCGAGCAAGTGTTCTTTCCAACCACAAACAAAGTACTTTCATTGTGGAATGTCCCTGGATCCCAAGTGAAGGAGGTCATTCCAGAAGAGAAAAAACAGGATGACTTCACTGAGTTGGGGATTTCTCCTCTTCGCTAAGGGCCTGGAGTGTTGGCCAGACCATGACCTCATCATAAACATCCATTTTGCTGAGATCCAGTGCCTGTGAAGAAAGGAGAGAGAGCTGAGGCTGGCAGTCACAAAGACCCAGACTTGAGTCTCAGTTCTGTGGACTACTTTTTTTTTTATAAGAATGGACAAATCGATGAACTTCCTTGGTCTCGGGCTCCTCCTTCTGCCTCTTTGATCAGTGGCCAAGACAATAAATTCCTCCTCAAAAGTCCCCTAAGGAGGGAGCCCAGATTCTAAATCAATTGGATTCTACTCAGCTGTTCTCCTTTGACTTCTCTCCCATCCCAGATCCCTCTCCTCCCATCCTTTTTCAACATCCTTTTGTGCATTGTCTTCCCTCATTAAATTTGGTTCCCCAAAGTCAAAGACTTTTTGTTTTTCATGTGTACTTCAGCTCTTAGCTCACTGTCTGGCATGTATTAGGTGCTCAAAATTGTTCATCGACTGACTGAAAGTAAAAAGATTGAGCTGAACTAGAAGAATTCTTTATTATAGTTGCTCCAAATCCAAATTTGATTGAATGGAAATATGTTTAGAAGAACTGCACATTTTTAACCTATATTAGATTGCTTGCTATCTATGGGAAAGAGAGGGAAGGAGAGAAATTTGGAACACAAGGTTTTGCAAAGGTGAATGTTGAGAACTACCTTTGCATGTATTTGGAAAAACAAAAGGCCATTTTAAAAAGTTAATTGAACAGTAATATTGCAACGATAATCAATTGTGAAAGACTCCGGCTCCAAATCTAAGATCCCTGACACTCTCACACTCACAGTACCTGGTGGGGGGCCTCCAATATCTCTAGAGAGGAAATGAATGACAAGCCTTCTTCCTGTGAAAAAAATAAGAGACATGGGTAGTTCCACCCTCCCTCCATTCTCTCATCTCACCAAGACCCGAGGGATGGAGTAGGAAAAGGACACCAATATGGCAATGGACAATGTGGCAAATTGGAAAGAGCAGTGGCTCCTCAGTCGGAGGAACTGAGTTCAAATCTCCCCTCTGATACTGCCTGTATGACATTGGGCAAGTCACTCAATCTCTCTGGACCTCAGTTTCCTGAGATGTAAAATGATGGAGATAGAATGTAGGGTTGCTTAATCTTTTCGGTGTCATAGACAGCTCTGACAGTGTTGTAAAGTCCAGAATTATGCTTTTAAATGTGTAAAGTAAGATGAGATTTAAAGGAAAGTTATATTAACCCCTGGGATAAATTCTGAGGCCTTGATCCATAATTCAGTGAAGGGACTAGAAAAAGCAAGGTGGCAGTGGAGGTGAGAAGACAATTCTCTGGAGTTAAGAATGAGGGTGTTCTCACCTGGCCAGTCAGAGTCATGCCTCGATGCCACTGATGGTTTTCATACACCATATCTTCTCCACCTGAAGGGGAGAAATCCAGACAGGAAGTCCTCCTGAACCTCAAGGACCAGAACTGTCTCTCTCTCTCTCCGAGGGGAGATGTAAATTGCTAAAGGGGGCAAAACTACCGGGCACAATTCCTCTTTTCTAGGTTATTAGAGGAAGGAAGGAATATATCTGACATAAAAATAGTCATGGAGACTGGCCACTGCTTATCATTGTCAGCAATGGCAATGGTGTGGCGGCTAGAGAATTAAATTCAATCAGGAAGACCAGGGTTCAAGACCAGCCTCAGATGCAATCTGGCTGTGTGACCTTCTGCAAGTCTGAGTATTCTAGAGAGCTCTCTGAGCTTGTCAGTTGTGGAGCGGGTATCAGCCTGCATCGATGGAGGGACTTTCCCTTGCCTGGATCACCGATGAAATCATGAGTGCCGAACAAGACACCAACAATGATGACTGAACTTCCATACCATCTTAAAGGTTAAAGAGTGTATCACAGACACTTTTTTGATTCTTTGAGATAGCAAGAAACCAAGAACACAGAATCCCAGAGCTGGGAAAAGAAGCACACTGGATGACAGAATCAGTGTCCAGAAAAGATCTCGGTGGGTTCTTAAGTCCATTGTTTGAAAACTAGTGAGATGAAATGTCATTGGGATAAATGAAGTCTTACATTTGGGTACAATCAACTTTTGATTTCTTTTTTTTTTTTTTGAATTGTGATGAATCAGCTTATTGATCAGTATTAAGTCTTTCACAGTTGATTATGGTTGCAATATTGCTGTTCAATTAACTTTTTTAAATGGCCTTTTATTTTTCCAAATGCATGCAAAAATTGTTTTCAAAATTCACCTTTGCAAAACCTCGTGTTCCAAATTTCTCTCCTTCCCTTTCCCTCCCATAGATAGCAAGCAATCTAATACAGGTCAAAAATGTGCAGTTCTTCTCAACAGATTTTCATTCAATCAACTTTTCAAGAGAAAGATGGACAGACAAGAATTTGTCTAAAAAGATCTAAAGGTTTCAGATTCAAAGTCATTAGGGGATATGGTGGCCAAACATGGGAATGGTATCTTGGATGGCATTAGGAAAGGCACAGCTTCCAGGAATAAGGGAAAAAATAAATGGTGTATGGACTCTGATCCAATCAGATCATGTTCTTTTGAATGTTTTCTCTCCCCTATCAGATTGTAAGATGCCAGAGGGCAGCTGGAGAGCCTTTCTTTTTCAGATTTTTATCCCCAGCCCTTAGCACAATATCTGACACATAATAGATACTTAATATGTGTTTATTGGCTGACTTACTGACTGGAGTACTGGGCTCAGTTCTGTCTAATGAAGAGTAGGAGGGACATGAAGGTGTCCAGTGGATGACAAGCAGATGGCAATGGGTCTGGAGTCTATATTATATGAGGATTGGTTGTCTGTTCTGGGGGACAGAAGACTTGGGGAGGGGGTGTAGCAGGAGTTATTTTCAGATATTTAAAGAACTGTCATGTCCAAAAGGAATTAAACCAGACCTATTTGATTCCCAAGAGAATAGGGTCAGGAATCATAGACAGAAGAAGCCCAGTTTAAGGCTTGAGGTCAGGAAACATCTTCATGTCAATAAGAGTTGTCCGAAATGGGATGGGTTACCTGGGGATATAATTGGTTCCCTTAGACTAGAGGCTTTCTCATCAAGACTGGAGAACCACTTGTCAGAGGATGTTATGTGGGTTTTTCTTTCTCATATGGGCTAGACTAGATGGGCATTGAGATGGTTCAGTGACAGCTCCCATGTTTCCCTGTCTTGGATTAGAAGTCTAGAAAAACTCCTCCTGACAGATGTCGGGTGGACCTAATTTATGGTGAATGTATCCTGGGAGCAGATGGAAGGGAGTCCATAGAGAAGCTGGGCTTTGTATTGCTGTAGGAAATGCCCTCATCAGTAATGCATTTGACTTGGTATATCCGCATTAAGCCAGCCACGAGTCACTTAACTATGGGAGTGTTCTCCAATGGCCCATGACTTTATCTCTTATGGAGAAGCATGGCCCAATGAGTTCCAAGATATAATCAAAATCTGAAGAAAGATGGGACGTGGATGAGCACCTCCATTTTATGGGCAATGAAACTAGCGTCCAGAGAGTCTTGTGACTTGGTCAGAGTCTCACAGTGAATGACAGAGTTGAGCCTCATATCTCAGATTCTAATTAAGGCATTCCTCCCATTAAGCCACCCTGGTTATTCTCAGATGGGAAAGGGGCGACCCCACAGACCCTTCCCTCCCCAAACTCTCCAACTCACCATTATTCTGACTTATAGGATGATGTCTTCGTCTTCGGACAGAACTTTGTCTCATGCTCCGGGAAGACCTGAGGATACTGGAAGGGACAGACTCCCCGTGTCAATCTGATAACTGCTCTCCATTCCCACCCACACTCCCACGCCCAAGCCGAGAGCTGCCAAAACCAGGGGCATCAGAGGGAGATCTCATCGGGGCCAGCAGTTGGTTGGCAATGACACGGGCCAAACGTGGGATAGTAGGAGGAATAAGGAGGGAGCCGGTGGGAGGTGGGAGGAATTTCTGATAGAGGGCTGGAATTCTGGGGAGTCTGGGAGCAGGCGTAAAAGCAGCCAAGAGGGAATGTGCAGGGAGGGACGTGGGTTGGAGGGCAAGGCACGAGAGGAATCAACTGAGAGGATGCGATCGGCAACATGCAAGCGGAGTAAGGCGTTGGGATTGTCGGGCAAGAAGCAGTCAAAGATAGGAAGATGCTCTCAGGGGAACTGCGTAAAAACGACAAAAGAGGAGAAGTGCATAAAAGGAAGCAGAATCAAATGAGCCCCACCAGGAGAGCGACTCACGCAGTCACAATATCCTGAAACCAAACAGCTCTGGAAGCCTTGGGAACCGGAATCAACCTTATGAGCAGCCATGACTGCAGAGTACAGCTACTACAGCCTGCTCCTCGCCCACTAGCGGGCGCTGGCTAGACTCAAGGAGGGTTTCAGATGTAACACATTTGGGGTGATTGTGCTTGACTGTTAATTTGTAACAAGGAGTTTTTTCTTTTTTATCAGGGAATGAAGGGAGGAAATAATGTTGCCAAAAAATAAGGGGAAGAGAGTCGTGGAAACATTTTTTTATATATTTGTAAACACAAACGAGAACAGGAGAAAGTTCAGAAAGAAACAGAAGCAGGGAGGACTGCTTTGGAAGTAACATGTTGACTTTATTCGATACTTTTTTAAGCGACTTGTGATTCTCAAAGAGATAGAAGACGCTTTCCCACCCATTTCTCTGCAGAGGTGGGAGGAGGGGCAGGGTCCAGGGGAATACTACATACCTAATGTTGATGGTTGGGATTTTTTTCTTTTTGCAATATCAGTGTTTTTCTCTGCTTTTCTTTTTCTTAAAATTTCTTAAAATTTCTTAAAATTAAATTAATAAGATAATAAAATAAAAATTAAATTAAATTAAAAAATAAAACTAACTAACTAACTAAATAAATAAATAAATAAAATTCTTTGGAGAGCAGCTACGTGGTGCAGTGAATAGAGCACCAGCCCTGAAGTCAGGGCTCAAATCTGGCTTCAGAGACTTAATATTTCCTGGCTGTGTGATCCTCGGCAAGTCACTTAACCCCAACCTCAGCAAAAATAATAATGATGATGATGATGATGATGATGATGATGACAATTCTTTATTAAAAGGGATATAATAAATAAAGGCTATATCCACCCACTGCTGGAGAGGAGAGATATAGAGGAAATTTTAGGCAATGTAAAAACAATAACAGTACAAATTTACTTGTTTAAAACAGCAAATTATATGTAGTGGAGATATGTAGTTTTGCAAAGAACCCTCCCTCTGTTCTGTTTTAAATATGAAAATGCTCATTTTTTGTTAAATTCAAAACTCTATATTATAAATCTATATTATTTTATGTATCTGTATATATGTGTGGATGCACATATATGTTACATCTATATGTGTGTACAGGAACAAGTACATGCATATGTTTATAAAGTAGGCAGGAATCTAGACAGTTCACACAAGTGAATCAGGCAGCAGGAAACAGGATGAGGTTCAGTCAGCTTTGAAAAGATGAGGTGGGGTAGGGAACAACACATGGGACGGGGGAGGTATATTCAGTATGGCATCATGGGAGTTTATCTGTAGGTAAGTGAAAACAGATAAATCTTGAGGGTTGGAGGGGTAGAGAAAGGACTAGTATGTGAGACAAGGCATGGAGGATTTTGGGAAAATAACCAGCTCAGAGTGTGGGGGAGGCAGGGCTGGTGTTTAGAGGCAGGACTCCGATACCCAAGAGAAATGGGCACAAGCCAAAAGTCAGATTCTGGGCAGCACATCAAGGCCAGGACTGCAATTAGGGGCAAAATGGCCTCCATTAGAAGCATTGAGTCAGAATAAGCTCAAGAGGAAGGCTTAGCCAGAGGATGTCTCTGACACACTAAGAAAGAGGCATCCCATTGGGGAGCACATGGGCACAGCAGCTCAGGCCTTGGGAAGCTAGGCAAAGAAGTGGGGTCCAGGGCAGGACTCTATCCCCAGGAGGACAAGGCCCAACTTCCCAGTAACTGGACGGTAGTCAAGGTTTGTGACTTGGGCTAATGAGGGGGGCTTTATCCTTAGCACTTGGCAATAAGGTCAGAGACCTACGAGAGGCAGAGCTGATGATGAGCCCTTTGAAGATTTAGTCACCAAGATCTTCACACACACAGAGAGACAGACTCACACAGAGATACACACAGAAACACACACAGACACATACACAAGCTGGCTCATCTCTGAGTGCCAGCAGAGTCCATTTTCTAAGAAATCCTTACCCTCGAGTCCGCTTGAAGAAGAAGTAGCCCAGGACACCTGTGATGACCCCACCAGCCATTGCTCCGAGGATAACACTAGCCACTAACCCCAAGTGGGAAGACCTGGGAGAATCTGCCAAGAGAAGAGAGGGGCAGCCTGAGACTGGAGCCAGAAGACCCAAGGCCTGTAATTTACAGGCATTCAACCCCTCAGACCCAGAGAGAGCAGGGGGCTCACCTCACTTGAGATCCCATGACAAGTCCTGCTGAGCTGACCCCAGGTGCTTGGAGCACACTTTGTCTCGGCCCAGTAGGGAGTAAAGGCAAAGACTGACCTGAGGATGCTCATATTCTGTGAGGGGGAGGAAAGGTAGGGCTGTAGATAACCAGGCAGAAGGGCCTCTGGGAGAACCCTGGGAGGTTCCCCATGAAAGAGAGCTGGGGGTGAGGGAAGTCTGCAGGTGGGCATTGAATGACAGAAAATTCAGCAAGGAGTAGCTCAATTCTGGAGCTAAGCAAAGAGTTATATACATGGTGAAAATGCAAAAAGATGCAATGGAGCCTCCAAGATTCAAAATTATTTTTAAAAAAATAAAGAAGAGAATGTGTCCTGGGCTCTAACATGGGGAGAGCTGGGACTTTGGAAAAGGCAGCATCAACTTGAACCTTGAAGAGACCAAAAAGTCAGGAAGAGTCAGAGAAATGTCCAGAGGAGACCAAAGGCAGAGAGAAACAAAGCTGGAGCCCTGTTCTCCAGTAAAAGAATTGCAGAGAGTGTCTGGAGAATAGGAAGGACAGAAGACCAGTTGGCATCCATTTGGCAACTTCTATGTGTCAGAATAAAAAGCATGAGCAGAACTGGAGCAGAATCTGAGTAGCTATGTGGGGCAAGGCACAATGTTGGGTTTGGGGGCAGGAGGATCAAATCCGCCTCAGACAGTTCCAAGGGCTCCGATCCCAGACAAGTCGCTGCTCTTCTGTCTGCCTCAGGTTACTCACCTCTAAAATAGAGCTCATATTAGCATCTACCTCTCAGGATGGTCAGAAAACCCACATGGGAAGTGGTAGTGGTAGTGGTGGTAGTGTAGTAGTAATAATAGTATTGTAGTAGTAGTAATAATAATGATAGTATAGTAGTGGCAGTGGTGGTAGTAGTAGCAGTAATATTAGAGTAGATAGTAGTAGTAGTAATAATAATAGTGTAGTAGTAGTAGTAGTAGTAGTAGTAGCAGCAGCAGTGGTAGTAGTAATGGTGGTGGTGGTAATAGTAATGGTAGTAGTAGTGGTAGTAGTATAGTAATAGTAATAGTTTAGTATAATATATATATATATATATATATATATCATATATAGTAATATAGTATGTACAAGTAGTTGTAATAGTGGTAGTTGTTGTTTTTAACAGACATGTAGCTGGGAATCCCGGCCAGGAGTGGGAGGTGAAGCATACAGAGAACACTATGCCAAGTTTCAGGCAGGGTCATGCAAGAGAACACTCAGCAGCACCATGGTATGGTAGACAGAGGGTGGGACTTACAGTCAGAAAGAATTTGGTTCAAATCCCTTTTCAGACTCTTTTACTAATAAGTGCTCAATAAATGTTTCTTAACTGACTGTTACCAGCTGTATAATCCTAGGCAAGCCCCCAAAACCTCTCCGTGCCTCACTTTTCCCATTTCTAAAATGAAGGTATTGAATTACATGGTCTTGAAGGTCTTTAAATATATAATCTCATGCCCTCTGTCCCAAGGGGGATTGCAGGGGAGGGGGATACCACATCAAGGAAGCAGCAGAAAGGGAGCAGAGTAGTGAGGTCTAAGAGGGATGAGAATTTTGTGAGGCTACAAGAAAGGTTCAGGACCTTCACCATGCTGTGCGGCATGGGACTAATGGAGGCTCAACAAGTGTGGGAAAGCTGAGGGGAAGAAGCAGTGCCCACCCCAGTATCACTTCCCTAGAGAAAAGCCACATTTATCTCACCCTTGTCAGAACTATAGATTAAAATAAGGGGAAGTTGGTGGCCAGAGGTCTCTGAACAGAGGCCAAAGGAGAGAGATCCCGCACCTGGACAGAGGAGACAAGAAAAAAAGGGAGCAGAGACCAGGCAGCCAGAGAACAGGCTTCCCCACTCAAGGGAAGATGGGGCTTGGATTTGGGTGAGAGAAGCCCAAGTTATGTCTGAGCCTTGCTCAGATCCCCAAAACCAACTTTCTGGGGTGTGTCTGCTTTAAGAACTTGAAGCTGGATGGAGAGAGCCTGACTAGGAGGAATCGTTTGACTTGGGCCAGCTGTGAGTGATAATGCCAGATCAGTGATTTCACTGGCAGAGAGAACTCCTGGGTGAGAAGCTCCCTCCACTAGTGCAGGTTAGGAACTTCTCTCCAACTTACAGTCTTAGAGAGTTACTCGGGCCCCTCCGAATTGAGATAATTTACCACGGGTCCCACAGCTAAAATGGTTCAGGGAGAGGATTTGACCCCGAGGTGCCCCTAACCTAATGGGGGTAGTCAAGGTTTCTGATTCGAGAGTTTCCAGTTTAAGAGATGTTCTGTCCCATCCCCCTCCTTCTCCACTTCTGCCACTACCAGCCACCTCATTTCCTATACTGAGATTGCCTTCGTCCCCCACTCTGAGGAAATGGCACCCTCAAGTCATCAGATGTTGGTGCCTGAGACAAAGTCCCAACTACCTAAATATACACACATACACAACCCCCCAGGTGGGGGCTTTTACACCCAAAAGATCTGTTTAAATCCTGCCTCAGGTAGTTACTTAGCTGTGTGACCCTGAAATTTGCCTCAGTTTCCTCATCTATAAAAATGAGGATAATAACAGCACCTATCTTCCGAGTCAGGGCATCGAGGTAGTTGAGTGGATAGGCTGCTGGATTAGGAATCAGGAAGATTTATCTTCTTGAGTTCAAACCTAGCCTCAGATATTTATTAGCTGTATGATCCTGAACAAGTTACTTAAACCTTTTTGCCTCAGTTTCCCCATCTGTAAAATGAGTTAGAGAAGGAAATGGCAAACCACTCCAGTATCTTTGCCAAGAAACCCCAAATGGGGTCACACAGAGTCAGACATCACTGAAATAAATCAGCAGCAGCAACAACTGCAGCTTTTCAGAGTTGTTGTGAGGATGGGACACACTATTTCTAAAGTGCTCTACAAATGCCAGCCCTGGGTCTCTGATTCTCCAGCCCCACCATTTTTTGCTTTAAGGCTCCTCCCAGTTTTCATGTCCTGCAGTCCTGAACGGAGGCCCTAGAACACTAGATCTAGGAATTAGAAGAACAGGATTAAAATCTGATTTTAGACACCTACTGAATGTGTGACTTTGTGCCTCAGTTTCTTCATCTATAAAAAAGAAAAAGATTGGGGCAGCTAAGTGGCACAGTGGATAGAGCACCAGCCCTGAAGTCAGGAGGACCTGAGTTCAATTCTATCTTCAGACACTTAACACTTCTTAGCTGGGCAAGTCACTTAACCCCAATTGCCTCAGTAAAAATAAAAACAAACAAACAAATGAGTAAGTAAATAAGCAAATAAATAAATAACAAGTAGATAAATACATAAATAAAAGGATTGGACTCCATGGTCTTTGAAGTCCCTTCTTTTTAAATCTGTGGTTCAGTGATCTTCTAGGTCCCTGGCCTTGCTCAGATCCCATCATACTTTATGGGTCAGATAGGGTCTTGGGCCAAAAGAAAGCATTATGAGAGGTGAGTGACGGTGGTACGCCCTGTGCTACAGTCCCTCTCCAGCTTTAAGTTGGCTCCTTGAGGCTGCGATGTGTCCTTTCCCTGAGAGGGACCCTGGGTCTGTGGCCTGGGCTGTCTAACCCCAACTACCCTACTGTTCAGATGCATTGGTTGGGTCTCCTTTTAAGGTATCTTTATAAAGACGGGAGATGGCAGGGAACGGAAAAGGCAAGTCTCCAGTTTCCTTTGCTTCCCTGGGCTCATTCTCACCCCTTCCTGATGCAGCTGGGGAGAAAGTCCTCTAGGAATCGCCACCAGCACCCCTCCCTTTGAGTGCTGGGACACAGTAGATCCTTAATAATTCAAATGAAGTATAAAGAGGAACTAGAAAGAGGATTCCCCACCCTTTCTTACTTCTTGCTCTCATCCTCAGCCAATCAATCAGAAACACTTATTATGGCCTCCCTTTGTTCCTGGCACTGTGCCAGCCACCATAGATGGGAAGACAAAAACTGGAAATGCCCTTCCCCTCAAGGCGTTTACATTCTCTCAGGAAAGGCCCAGCCATGAGTCCTATCAGTAGTCCACAGGGTGCCTCTCCATGGTTCTGAAATCCACTCCGACCCCTCGACTCTAGAAGAGGAAACTATCTCCAGAAGGAGAGAAGAACATTCCAGAAATGGCTTGGATGACTCTGGTCCCTGGGAAGATTCTTACCATTGATCTGCAAGCGTCCCCATCCCAGGACTGGCTTCAACTTTGTGACGGCGACTTGTACGACGTAAACGCCGTCATCGTCGGAAGTGAGATTGGTGATAAACAGGGAACCGTTTGGGAAAATGCTCTCCCGGCCGGTGTGGTTGAGTCCCCGGGTCTGCTCTCCCGACTGGACCGCGTAGCTCACGATCTTGTTGGACTCCTCGGTCATCTGCCGGAACCAGGAATAACTCTGAGGCTCCTTCAGGATCCCCCGGACGGACAGAGTGACATTGCTCCCGATTGAGCCATAGGAAGGGATGGGTGCTACGCTCAGCTGGGCCAAAGAGGCTAGCTGGTCGGAGCAGCTGAGGATCGTGGCTGAGAAGGAAGGGGAGAAACACAAGATCAGCACCACCCGTCCCCTTCTAAACATGTGCTCAAGATATAGGGAGAGGCGAATAAATGATTTTTCATTCATTCATTCATTCATTCATTCATCTTCCTGAGGAACAAGGGAAAAGGAGATAGTTTGAACTGTGACAATTCCATGACTGTCACTAATTATCACTTATCTTTCAGGTTTCTTTGCTCAGATATGAAAGTAGATCCCTTGGAGGTAGGGATGGAGATAGAGGGGGAAATTATCCCTTGTCCATAGCCCAGAGAAGGATGGGACCTGCCATTTGTCCTTGGGGCATCTCTCAGAGAGAAGCAGCTCTTCAGAGGCAACCCTATCCTGGAGTTTCCACCGGATTGAGACCGTGTAGCCAGAAGCCAGTGGATAGAGCACCATCCTTGAAGTCAAGAGAACCTGAGTTCAAATCCAGCCAATTCCAGCTCTGCCACGGAGTACCTGATATGGAGAGGCCCTATGCTGGTGATGTGCTCCTAATTAAGTGACTGACTAGGAATTTAAATTAGGAAGACCAGGGTTCAAATGTGCCTTGAATATTTACTATCTGAGACATGAAAAGGTACACCTGGGGCTCTGGGCCCTGAGCCAATCAAGGATCAGGGATTCTAGAACTGGCTTTGTTCCTTACTGTCTGTGTGACTTTGGCTATGGGGTTTAACCTCTCTGAGTCTGTTTTCCACCTGTAAAATGAGCTGGACTAGATGGACTAGCTCTAGGATTAGGATCTTTTAAGATGCTTTTGTCCAATCTCTCCATCTTGCAGAGGAGGAAAATGAGACCCA
Organism: Antechinus flavipes; assembly: GCF_016432865.1. Lineage (NCBI taxonomy): Eukaryota > Metazoa > Chordata > Mammalia > Dasyuromorphia > Dasyuridae > Antechinus > Antechinus flavipes. The sequence continues at coordinate 619,185,243 of NC_067400.1, forward strand.
AGGAGAGGGAGCATCTTTCCTAAGGTCACGGAGTCAAGTAGAAAGTCCTTGAGAGTTGGAGCACTGCCTAGATATACCTAAAGCCCAAGGACTTCCCCCTTCTCAGCCTTATTATGTCTTCAAGCTGGTCCCTGATGTCCTTCTTAACTTCTTCCCTCTCTTCTTTTTTCTCTAATATTTTTCCTCTCTCCCACCTTTCCTCCTTCCTTTTTCCTTTCCTTCTTTTCTTCTTTCCTTCCTTCCTCCCTCCTTTCCTTTTTCCTTTCTTCCTTCCTTCCTGTAGGAGAAAAACATCCCCCTCTTTCTGCTTGTCTTAATAAGGATCCCATTCAAAGTCTCCCACTAAGGAAGCAGCGGAATGAGGTGGAAAGAGCTATTACTCAATAATCAAAGGACCTGGGCTCATTACTTTACCTGTTATTAATAATATATATATTCCATATTATATCTAAATATAAGTAACACTATATAAAATGTAAATAACACAATTTGTATGATTATTTTATCTATTAATAATATGTAAGTATAAATAATCCTATATTTATAAAAATATAATATTATATAGAACCATAAATAGTCCCATTTGGAATGACCATTTTGCCTATCAACACTTATGGCAAAGCTTCTTAAATGATGAGTCATGACAACAAACCTGTGAAAGTTGCAAAAAATTTGACAATAAAGGTATCAAATATGTCTTTCTTTCTTTATGTGATTTCATTATGCAAAAATAAACAAGCACATCCATCTCATCAGCATGCAAATTTAATTTCATCTTTAATAAGTAAAATTATATGTATGCCAGAGTTGTTTTAAAATAAATTTCTTTAGGATTTATTATCAGTAAATGTTTGATTTGTTTACCTATTTTGCATGCCTTTGTCCCCAGGGTCACATAAAAATTTCTTGGACAAAAGGGGCCATAAGTGGGAAAAGTTTAAGAAGCCCTGGCCGATGAGATTTGCTCCATGTCATTTCCCCTGGTTGATCCCTCGACATCACATCAACATAGCAGAGCTCAAACTTCAACCCAGATTTCTGTGCATTTCTGAGTGCCCCCCAGGGCTTCCTTCACCATTTCTGAACCCAGGCTGCGTAACCCAGATCACCATGATGCTCCCAAGTCATCTTTATCCCCTCTCCCCTTCCCATGGCTTCTGACTCTAGTTGTGGGGGCAATCATTTGACTCCATCATTCCTGGGAAGGGCAAACCAGCAATTACTTCCCCAGGACTTCTCTGAGCAAAAGACTTTTTTTGGGCTATTGGGAGTCTATATATGTTGTTTCCTCCTATTAAAATGCATGCTTCTTGAGGGCAGGAAATGTTGGGGTTTTTGTACTTGTATCACCAATGATTAGCCTATTGATTTGTTTACATGATTCTTCATGACCTCATTTGGGATTTTCTTGGCAGAGATATTGGAGTGGTTTGCCATTTCCTTCTCCAGTTGAGGAAACTGAGGCAAACAGGATAAAGAGACTTGCCCGGGGTCACCCAGCTAGGAAGTGTCTGAGGCTGGATTTGAATTAATGAAGATGAGTTAGTCTGACTTCAGGCAAGGCATTCTATAAAGTACATGGTACATGGTACATAGTAAGTGGCTATTATTCCTTCTTTCCTTAATTAATTCAGCCCCAATCCTAAGGATCCCCACTTCTGCCCTCTTACCTTTCATTTTACAGCTGAGGCCCAGGGAAGGAAAGCCCACGGCTCCAACTTCAGGTCCCAAAGCAGGCAGGGATTGGGTCAGGCCCCAGAGGAGGAACTCCCGAGTCCTAGCCCATGTCTTAGTGAATCATCCCACAGCCTCTCTCACCTGTGAACAGGAATCCCTTCCAACAGCCAGCCCAGCTGTGGGGAAGGTCCCAGGTCTTCTCCATGGACCCACAGGCTCCTCCGCTGAGATTTCTCTCCTACCCTGCCCGCAGAGCCTCTGCCTCTCTGGGAGTAGTCTTGCCTCTGGTCCACTCCCCCACTTGTTTAATTCCTCAAGGTCAGATCATACAGGCTCTTTAAGCCTTCCAGACCTTGGTTTCCTCCCCCGCTGCTGGATGGGTACAGAGGCTTCCTCCTCCCCAAGAAGTGTGCTCTTCCCTCTACCCATGGAGAAGGGAATCAAGTGCCCCATGGTCACCCAGGACCTCCCCACTGGTGTGACCTCAACACCACTCCTTCTGTATTTTTTCTTAGAGGCAATAGGAATCAGTGCAGATTCTCAAGCAGGGGAATGCCGCAATCTGAGATAACTCTCACAACATTCCCATCCAGAAGAATATAGAGTTCCCCGAGCGATCCTTGTTTTGTACAACTGGGCCCCCCTTCTCAAATGTAGTTATGGCTGCCAATAGGTTAAGTCCTTACTTAGGTAACCAGTGTGAAAAAGTCCAAGAGACATAATTTCTGGGTAATTAATAGTCATTTTAGTAATAATTTTATATAAAATGTGGTTAGTAGATTTCTCTCACAAAGCAAAGACTCTTCATGGAGAACATTTGAATGTTTAAAAACTTTTGGCAAAAGGGGGGTCCCTGAGTATCTCCATCAGCTTTGATGGATTAACAATGAACAAGGAGGTACCCATATTAATGAGGAGGTGGGCAAAAAGTCTTCAGGTCCTCCCACAGAGAGCATAACCTCATCATGAAACTCAACAGCATCCGGCAATGTGGAACCAAAAACCCCATGTCAATCCAGACTACTCTGGCTGATTTTCCCCTTCATAAACTCTAATTCTAATTGGAGGTCCCAAGGATAGGGACTTATGTCTTAAGGGCAAGACCTCACCTAGACTGAATTCTGTTCATACAGTTTTATACTTGGGTGGGGTCCCCTCCAAGATCAAAAAGCACGTACTCTGAAGATCTGGGCTATCATCCTTCAGCAGTGTCCTTCAGTAGCTAACTGAATAACCTACAGAGGTTGGTTTCTGTATGAAGAAATAGGAAGGGGAAACCTTAATCATATTTTAATAATTGGTCATTAACATAAGAGAGAAGTCATTCTCACCAGTTTGTTTCTAAGGAAAGAAGCTGGGGCCCCCAAAATGGCAAGGAAAACAACCCCTTAATGAGTTCAGGTTCTGAAAGTAACATGTAAAACCATGGGAGTCATTTCAATGCAAAGCTTTATTGCAGGGTGGGGAAGAGGAGAAAAGGAAGAAAGAAAAGGGGAACCCTACATACAACTCAGGAATACATACTAACAGAGTATAACTGCTGGGCAGCCCTGTAGGAGAAAGCACAGAGACTGGGATCCAGTTGAAAGAAAGGGGGAGCTCCAAAGTGTTCTTCTGAGAATGGGATTCTTAGTTGCTCCTTTTGGATGGCCCCTCTGGAACTGGCTGAGTTGCATATAAGGATCAGGGCAGATTACTACGTGGGAAGGGGTTGTTATCAAGGAGAAAAAAAGCTGGCAATAGACAAATTATTATGTGAGGAACAAAAAATATTATTGATAGAATATTTCCATGAATATGTTCTATATTTTTCTTTTAAGGGGAAACTGTCATGGTGATCTTAAAAACAATCAGGCCCAATATCAGGAGAAGAAAATGGCAATCCTCTTCAGTATCTCTGCCAGGAGAATCCCAGATGGGACCAGGAAGAGTCGGACATGACTGAAAACTGAGCAATCTTATCACAATGGTTCCCATATAGAATCTCTAAGCTCCAGCTTCCCATAAGGGGAAACTGGCATGGTGGTTTCAAGACCACCAGGTCTCATCTTATAATAGGGTGGAGGATGAGCTAGAAGAGGGAGACACTTGTATTGTCCAGGTGGGAGGTGTGGGGTTGCGGCTCCAATGGAATTGGAGGGTCAATTTTCACTGACCCGCCAGTGTTCTGAACAAGAGATCATTCTCCAGTCACCGATGAATGGACAAAGAACAAGAACTGAAACACATCAAAACTGATAGTTGCTTAAAAAAAAAAAAGAAAATCAAACTTCTGTGTTACAAATCTAACACTCTCGATTATCACCAAAGAACACACAAAACATGGACAAAATCCGCTAACCAAAACCCCAAATTCAGATGGTTGACATTGTTATTAAATCATAATAGTTACACAATATCTTTTCTGAACTCAATTTTATTTTATTTTCAGTTTCAAATTCTTAACCTCTCCCTTATTCACGGAAAAGACAAGAAAAACAAAACTCATGAGTTGTCATCGCTCAGTCATTTCAGGCTCTTCATGACTCCTTTTGGGTTTTTCTTGGCAGAGAAACTGGAGTGATTTGCTGTCTCCTTCTGCAGCTCATTTTATAGATGAGGAAACTGAAGCAAACAGGATGAAGTGATTTGCCCAGGATCACACGGCTAATAAATGTCTGAGGTCAGATTTGAATTCAGGAAGATGAGTCTTCCTACTTCAGGCCCTGGCACTCTACCCATTGCATTGCTTAGCTGCCCTACAAAGATACTATATATATATATATATATATATATATATATATATATATATATATATATATATATATATATATATATATATATATATATATATATATATATATATATATATATATATATATATATATATATATATATATATATATATATATATATATATATATATATATATATATATATATATATATATATATATATATATATATATATATATATATATATATATATATATATATATATATATATATATATATATATATATTTATATTTTAGTTTTGTATATAATTAATATGAATATATAGTCATAGCAGAGAAATGTCCACATTAGTTATGTTCCCCAAAAAAAGCAAAAATAAAAAGGGCAAAAATGTTTGTTCTTACACTAGGAACTTACTATACCTGACGCTGTTGGGGGCAGGGGAGCGATTCCTGGGGGAAAGTTGGCAGCTCTCCCCAGTCCTCTCACCAGAAGGACTTAGAATCAGGGGGTTTCAAATCCCAAAATCTGTGACCTAAAACTATATCAGAGGCCAGTTCTCTCCTCCATCATCTCTGTCCCCTTGGAATTTGGGTTCAGAAGTAGCATCCATATCACCCTGTAAATCTCTCAGTCCAGTGAGAAACCCAGCATCTGAATCCCCCAAACATGAGGCTTCAGTGATGCCTACTCCCTTAGGGATTTTTCTTAAAGGGATGAATCTCCACTTCGTGGGACGCAGATTTAGGGACACGCATTCTCCTTTTGTGCCCACGAGGTGGCAGCAAGAACAGGTACAATGTTTGTAAGCATCAGTCATTTGGAATAAATACACAATCTACTTTCCTAAAAGTTATGATCAAAAAAAGAGCCTGAATATAATCTTTCAAGAAATGATCAAGGAAAACTGTTGTGATATTCTAGAAGCAGAAGGTAAAATGGACATTGAAAGAGAGGAAATCTTATTTTCAGGGGTACCCCTAGAACCTTGGAGAAATTGGCAAGAAAACTTGCCAATGAAAATGAGTTTAATTAGGATTTCAGAGCAATAAAAAGAACTGCTTAAAATTGATTTGATTTTGCTCAAAAATTCAAAGATATATCAGTTATAACTTTCTATAATCATGAAAGATATATCTATCTTTATATATTAAATAGATATATCAGGCATTCAGAAGCCATTTCTGATAAAGAACTGTATACCACCTTAAGTACTGCATTGGAAGTGATTGTTACCTTTAAGTTTCAGTGTTTATGGCTTTGCAATGGAATCATCAGATGGGAATGGCTTAGTGATTTTTCTAGTTGTTCTTTGAAGAGAACCGGTACCATTCCTAGTCATGTTTAACTTGCTTGTGGATTGGATTTGTAAGTTGCCTAAAGTCATTCTCTCTTCCAGAACCGACAAAATCCAGTGACAGGATAAAAATCAGAATGATTGGCAATGGCCGGCAAGGAATGGATGACCTTGGTGTCTTCAGTATCTGGCTTATCTGAATAAGCATCCCACACAACTACCTTCATGTCCAACAAGCTGTTCTTATCCACTCATTACACCAAGGGAAGTCTTCAAATTGGTTTAGTCCATCTCCTAAGATAGGTCCCCCTTTCCCCCTTCTCCTTCATATTTTGGTTTTTTGCAGCCATAGGTAAGAGTTGGATGAATCAGGTGGCCACCAAAGGTGGTTAAACAACCCTGAAAAACGGGCTTGGCAATCCCTCACATCAGAAATGCTGGTTTTCCTTGAACATTCCAAATTCCCCAGCCTTTCTAGTACAATCCTATGTAAACTTTATAATAAAATTCACTCTTTAAAATGTACCAATGGGGGCCACACAATGCAGGGAGCGCTCCTCTAAATATCTCTAAACAGATTAAGAAAATTCACCAGAACCAATCTGGATGGGAAAATTCTGAAAATTCTGAAATGACAGTGAATCATTTGTCCAACTCAGCTCAGCATGGGAAGATAGACACAGAGGTCTGAGGACACCGGGGCGCCAGTCACCAATGAATGGACAAAGAACTAGAATTGAAGCATATCAAAACTGATAGTTGCTTTTAAAGAAAGAAAATCAAACTTTTGTGTTATAAATCTAACACTCTCACTTATCACCAAAGAATATACAAAACATGGATAAAATCCGCTAACCAAAACCCAAAATTCAGATGGTTGACATCGTTATTAAATCATAATAGCCACATAATATCTTTTTTGAACTCAATTTTATTTTATTTTCAGTTTCAAACTTCTTTCTTATTCATTGAAAAAACAGGAAAAACAAAACTCATCAATTGTCATCGCTCAGTCATTTCAGGCTCTTCATGATTCCATTTGGGTTTTTCTTGGCAGAGAAACTGGAGTGATTTGCTCCAGGGAGAAACTATTCACCAGGGCAAAAGGAGATCCCAGAACTATATCAGGTCACCATCAAACCCATTATGGGGCACCACAGCAGGAAAGATGCCAACTGATGGCTCTGAGAGGAGGAAGGTCAGAAGCCAATAACATCAGTGATATGAATCATATCCCAAACCCAGATCAGGGTCTCACTTTCAGGACCTAATTCAGCCTACAGAGGAATAACCAAGGCAAGAATTTCAGCCCAAAGAGGAGCCTACAATTCTGCCTCTTTGAAAATAGAGCTTCCCCGTTGGCTTCCTATTTGGGATAGAGTCCAGCAGTATCTGCTCTTGCTCAAACCCAAACTCAGGTCAGGAACTTATAGAGCTCAGACTAACAGGGTAATGGTCAGATTTTCCCATGCATCAGACTACTTTGGAAGCATTGAAAACTTTCAGGTGCCCAGACTGTCTCTGAAATCCTGTAGTAACACAACATCCAATGTCTCAAGAAAGCAGCAACAGGACTAGTCCAGATATTCCCTCCAGAAACGTGGCACAGACCATATCTCATATCTCAAAAAGTTGGCTGAAAGAAGGGGCAAAAAAACAAACAAACAAACAAACAAAAAGAACTCCATCATAATGAGCTACTTTGGTGGCAGGAACACTCTAGACATAAATGCATAATAAAAAAATGACTCTAAAACATGTCATTGGCAAGAACAAATCCCCAAAGTCTAAAAGAGTTTTAGAAAGAAATTTATTGGAAATAATTATGTTTATTGGTGACTGTCAAGTTCATTATAAAAAATTATTTAAAAAAAAAAAGAAATTTATTGAAAGAAATCATACCTTGGTAAGGGAGAGTGAGCCAACAGGAAAGCATGGCTCCCTTTTGTCCAGGTCTTGAGAGTTTACTTTATATGGAATTTAGACAAGGTTGACTACACACGTTGACACATACACAGTTGAGCAATTTTGTCAGCTTGAAAGAAAGGCAGATTGAGATAGATATTAGCCAATATAAGCATTTAATAAATTTGGGAGGAAGCCAAAATGCAAGCTTAAGTGAACCCTGAACAGTATCTGGGTGTGGGACCTGAAACAAGGATGTTTTGAGTGGATCCAAGACCTGGGGGAACCCAAAATACCTTGTAGCCATCTCCAGCAATCCAGAGTTATTGATGTTAAGGTGACATTTTGAGTTCAAACAATCTTTAGGCACATAAATAATTATTTCTTGATAATCAATTAATTAATTACTAATTAGTTAATTAATTAATATTGACAAATGATCTACAATTGAATCCATAATCCTCTCTTTTAGGCTCAGTCCAACATTTTCAAACTAACAAAAGCATAATTACCGAAACAGAAAGCTAAATTATGGTTTCAAATGGAATTTATTAAAATAACTTCAATCAATGGGAACATCCTCCACATTCATTTTGTCTAAAGCTTGATAAAATTTCTTTAAGAAGGAATAGGACCAAGGCAGGGCTGGAGTGGTGGGGGAGGAGAGAGGGGAAAGGGGATTTTTCCCAAAGTTCTCTAGTCAGAACAATCAATCTGAGTAAATCTCAGGGACTGTAAGTCAGGATACTTAAACATACTTAGAAACAACTATACTATGGCCATGATTATCACAAACACCATAATCTCATGTTTCTTTCAGTGTTATAAAAGTTGAATAAAGGTTATCGGACTTATAGCCTCATACACAAATAAATCTTGTTAAACAGACTTTCTAAATAAGTCAAGTCAAATTACTGCTTATACTACTTAAAAGGCTCCTAGTCTTTGAGAAAGGAGATTTGTGTATTACCAGTTAGGTAGGGCAACTAGCAAGTAATGAAATCACTTAAAAAAGATTGAAATTCGCTTTGTCAATACTTAACATCATTATTCCATGTCAGGTATTTGTAGGGTAAATTTAATAAAGATAGAAGACAGGCTTTGAATGGACCAAAACTTGCAGGAGGAATAGTTCTGATCCAGAATAAGATGTAGAAGGAATTAGGGCATATGCCTCTTCCAGGTAACCATAAACAACATGAAACTAAAAATAATGATTATCAATTAAACATAAATCAAATCTTTTTGTTCCTGGTTACCCAGTTCCAATGTACACTTAATTAGAGATTATATTTTGATACCAGATGTCCCATGTAGTTATCTTGATGTGGTCAGTGGCAGTGCAGAGAGTCGGGGGAACCCTTTCTGGTTGGCGCACAGGTTCAATGTGAAAGGATTCATGAACCCAAAATGTTAGATTGGCAAAAGGGAGTTTATAGTTGGCCCTGAAGGAGTCAGCTTTTCCTAAGAAGACTAACTTCTGAGTGACAAGGTCCTGGCAGAGAGATAAAGGTCCTAGCAGAGAAATCCTTGCAGAGAGATAAACAAGGGTGTTAACACTGAGAAGCGGGTGTCTCTTCACAGTGGGCAGGGGTCTTGGTAGGCAGCTGTGCCAAAGGGAGAGAGATCCCTTGGCAAGGCATGATTCCTACTTCAGTCCTTTAAAATTGCCCTTTTTTATAAGAGATCAATTGAATGAAATTCCTTCAATATGATCACTGCTCCCAGGCCTAGATTTCCAGCTGAATGAGACCACTTGAGTTCCAGCCACTAGAAGTGGTCCTGGACTAATTTTCAGCTCAATAGAAGGTGTAGTAGCTACTCAGTAGAAATATCAGGTCCAGAGCTCCAGGTAAATGAGACTACTAAGTAGGGAGTGGTCTCGGGCCAATCTTAATGAAACTGCTTGTGCCACAGTTCCCTTTTAATGTCCTGACCCAGTTTCCCTGATTGTCCTATTCAGTTACTCTGCCTGAGGTTATAATCATTCCCTCTTAATGTTAAGATAAAGGTCATATCTTAGACTTAGGCTATAATCATTCCCGCTTAATGTTTGATGGGATAAAGTCTTTATCCATTTAAGATGTCATTAGAATATCAGGAGCCTCTCCAGTACCTCCCATTATGTCATCCTGGGTGCCTCCCCCCAATAGGTCAGCCCCATCCAGGTACCTCTCCCATGATGTCATTGTTCTTGTTACCCTATAAAAGAATCTTGGATCCCACATTCACGGCTGGATCCTTTGAGACAATCGTCTCATTCAGCCCTGAGACCAACCATGGATCCATTTGGTCCCAGTAAATCTCTCCATTAAATAAATTCTTAAATTGTTCTCTAATCTCTATCTTGCTCAGTTTCTCCAGCATTACACACTTAGCTACCCCAAAGGGTGGGTCCCTGTCAGGAGAGTTTCAGGGCTCCCCCCAAAAGTCAAGAACAGTTTCAGGGTTCACCCCATCAGTTCCATACTCATTCACTTAGGATAACCTTAGATTACTGAGGAAAATTGTATTTGGCAGGCAGTGAGGTGAGCTGGATGGGGGTTCCAAATCAGAAATCCTCTAGCATGAATGAGGTCTTGTTCACGTTGGAGAACTTGGAAAGGGAATGTTGAGGTTGGGAAAGGGGAACCCCAAAAGTCACAGACTGGTGTTACGAGGTGTCTCCAAAGAATTCGCAGGCTTGAAGCCATCTCCTAGTCAAGGAGCAAAGTTTATTAAAAAACAATGTGAGGAGATACACTTATACAGCTTTCAATCATAAATATGTTAATTCTACAATCCAAGGAGAAGGCTAGGAAGTAATCTCCAGATGAATGAAGAGTGGTCTCTGAAATTTGATTATCACTGACTAGATCATCCGTCAGCAATGTACTGAGAAGGAATCTATTCAGAATCAGACAGACTAATCAGACAGGAAACTCAGGTTTCCTGAGTCCAGAAACTATCTGGTTAAGGAGTGGTCAGAATCTGATAGATTGGGTGTGCTCAGTTTCCTGAGTCATACCCAGAAGCCGGAAGACCCGGACTACTGACCCATTGTTAGAACAGAAGCCCCAAGGTCAGGGGACCCCAAAATCACATCACATCAGGAACACCTTGTACGGGCAGGCACACAAAAGGGAACTTAGATGTATGAGGAAGACTAAGAAAGTTTTGTACCCAAATCAGCCTGTCCAGGTATCTGAATTATTTACTGTCATTGACTTTTTTTTACTTTGAGATAAAGAGGAAAACTGAAAGATTCTTTTATGCTTTCCCAACTCTGGTTGAGTTGGAGATTGGAGTGATAAGGACAAACAAAAACAGGGAGGAAATCTTTTTTTTTTCTGATTTGTAGATATTTGTAGGCATCATAAACTATTAGAAACCAAAAATGATAACGGAATGATAGCTTAACTATAAATTTTCAAATTAAGTTTGAAGGATTTTTGTATTTAGAAACAGCTTAGTGGATTTTTGGAAGTTTACAGATAGGAGAAAGAATAAGTAGAAATGGTACATATCTCTCCACTTCCTGAAGAAACAGAAGATGATTTCACTTACTAGAACATAAACAGAACAAAAGTTAGTTTGAAATATTTCAACATCCTTTAATTGTTGTGGGCAATATTAGCTAAGTCACTTAAATTGAAATAGACTATGCAACTCCAGAAGTAAAAATTTAGCAATCAATTGAAATTATGTAAGGAAATATGTACAGGAGAGATTCAGTAGAATGTTACAATAGAATATGATCAGAAAATGAGATGAATTTAAGAAAACTAGTGAAGGCAAAATAAAGTGTGGTATTGAAGGGGGAGTGAAACTGTGTTCCTTTAAAATGATCACTCTGAAACTGTATTCCCTGTTGATCTTGGAGTCTCATGCTCTCCTGGGAAAGCATAATTCCCCAGATAAATTAAATGTCATTATTCAATTAGAAATCTTGGTCAAAAAGCACCCCTTTTATCTTTTGGGGATGCCAGACCCTTTTAAATTCCAATTGGAGAGCTGGGCTGGATGTAGCCCTGGGGACTTTGGCTTTCTTTTCAACCTCAAATCTGAGCCTCAAGATTCCTTTTTAAAGGGCAATTTTTTTTTCTTATTATAGTTTTTTATTTACAAGATAAATGCATGGGTAATTTTACAGCATTGACAATTGCAAAACCTTTTGTTCCAACTTTTTCCCCCCTTCCCCCCACTCCCTCCCCAAGACGGCAGGTTGACCAATACATGTTAAATATGTTAAAGTATAAGTTAAATACAATATATGTATACATGTCCATACAGTTATTTTGCTGTACAAAAAGAATCGGACTCTGAAATAGTGTATAATTAGCCTGAGAAGGAAATCAAAAATGCAGGCAGACAAAAATAGAGGGATTGGGAATTCTATGTAGTGTTTCATACTCATCTCCCAGAGTTCTTTCGCTGGGTGTAGCTGGTTCAATTCATTTCTGTTCCATTGGAACTGATTTGGTTCATCTCATTGCTGGAGATGGCCAGATCCATCAGAATTGGTCATCATATAGTATTGTTGTTGAAGTATATAAGGATCTCCTGGTCCTGCTCATTTCACTCAGCATCAGTTCTTGTAAGTCTCTTCAGGCCTCTCTGAAATCCTCCTGCTGCTCATTTCTTACCAAACAATAATATTCCATAACATTCATATACCACAATTTGCTCAACCATTCTCCAATTGATGGGCATCCACTCAGTTTCCAGTCTCTGGCCACTACAAACAGGGCTGCCACAAACATTTTGGCACATACAGGTCCCTTTCCCTTCTTTAAAATCTCTTTGGGGTATAAGCCCAGTAGAAACACTGCTGGATCAAAGGGGGTGCACAGTTTGATAGTTTTTTGAGCATAGTTCCAAATCACTCTCTAGAATGGCTGGATGTGTTCACAATTCCACCAACAATGCATCAGTGTCCCAGTTTTCCCACATCCCCTCCAGCATTCCACATTATTAAAGGGCAATTTCTAAACTCATTCTTTGCAGAAGGTCCAAAGCAGGACCTAACCACCAAGAAGGCATTCTCTTCTCAGTGCCAGCCTCCATTTCCCTAATAGGACTTTGCAACTAAAGAAGTCAGTCTTAGCAAAACTGGCTTCCTATGCAATGACAAACTTCCATTTTTGCCAATTAATATTTCTGGTTTTGTGAATTCTGCACTGACCAGAAGGGATTCTTTGACTCTCTAACTGCCACTAACCTCATCAGTATCAGAGTATTTTTTTTAAAAAAGATCATTTTTAAAGTTGGTTGGCTTTAATCAAACTCCACTGGAAAGAGAAATAAAATTTTCATATATATATATAATTATAACTTTTTATTGACAGAACCCATGCCTAGGTAATTTTTTACAACAGTATCCCTTACACTCACTTCAGTTCTGATTTTTCCCCTCCTTCCCTCCACCCCCTTCCCCAGATGGCAAGCAGTCCTATACATGTTAAATAGGTTACAGTATATCCTAGATACAATATATGTGTGCAGAACCTAACAGTTCTCTTGTTGCACAGGGAGAATTGGATTCAGAAGGTAAAAACAACCTGGGGAGAAAAACAAAAATGTAAAGAGTTTACATTCATTTCCCAGTGTTTTTTTCTCTGGGTGTAACTGCTTCTGTCCATCACTGATCAATTAAAACTGAGTTAGATCTTCTCTTTATCAAAGAGATCCACTTCCATAAGAATACATCCTCATACAATATCGTTGTTGAAGTATAAAATGATCTCTTGGTTCTGCTCAGAGAAATAAAATTTTCAAAAGAGACTTAAGCAAGTTGAGATAGGAAGAGAATGTGTGGAATGTTAAAGAAAAGTCAGCGCCTTTGTTCTGACAATGAACAGAAGATTTGAAAGTCAAGGGCTTGGAGTTTTGAAAAGGGATATTTGAGGAAGGTTTTTTTTTTTTTTTTTTTTTAAAGCTCATTGAGATAAGAAGAATATGAAAAACTTTTTGGAAAAGTACTTGTTACTAATTTCAGACAGATAATGTTTTATTAAGCTATGGTATGTATGAAATGGAAACTATAGAAGCAAATTTTACAGCATAGAATTATTTGAATGTGACATACTAAAATTCTGTCTGAAAAAACATAAGAAGGGTGTGTCCTAATTCTTAGAGCCTCATGGTTTCAAAAAAAAAAAAAAAAGGTGATGGGAAGGTGAATCTTTGAAAGTAAGCTAACTGAAAGCAAAGGATTATGATTTGAGACCATGAATCTTAAAAAAATTGAGATTTTGAATGTTAATGATGGGGTAAATGGCATCTGGCAAAAAACCATATTCCTGGTAACAACCCAGTATCTAAGTGAGTCCCAATGAAGAGCAAAGGGATTTCAGTGAAGAGCAAAGTGTAGAATTATCTTGTATTGACAGAATTATCTTATCCCCGACAGGAGCTAATCTGTAGTGATGCCCACTGTTATATTTTACAATTTGGAAATTAAACTATAGACATCAACTTCCTAAGCTATCTTTTATAAACAGGTTGGCCATGACCACCAGTTGATTTACTTATGGAAATTTACTTATGCATCCAATTAGCATAGTTAGCACACCCTGCGCTGGGTTCTTTCCCATAAAAGGTCTCGCCTCTCCCCCTGTTCATTGTTAATTGTGAGTTCATTAGGAGCTTTGCCCTCTTGCTGAGTTTTATAATAAAACTTTGTTCCTTCACCTGGAGATGGTTTGAGGCTGTGAATTCATTTAAGACTTCCACCTCTGTAGTTTGTACCACATCATTATCATTTGGGATTGTAAATCCAGATTTGGCTTGGTTGAAGTTTATCCTGAACTAAATTATGAAGTGGTCTCATTTAGATTGAGTTCTATTCTCTTATTAGGATGTTTGTCATAAATTAGAATTTAATGCAAAATATATTTGATATTTGACATTAAAGGTGATATGCTTGGAAATCCTGAGTTCAATTATGATTTCAGACATTGATTAGCTGTATGAACTTGAGCAAGTCACTTAACTTCTGTTTGCCTCAGCTTTTTCATCTGTAAAATGGAATAGTAAAAGTAATTATTTTGTTGTGAGGATCAAATGAGATAATAATTGGAAAATACTTAGCATAAGGCCTGGTATTTGGTGAACACTATGTAAATGCTAGCTATTATTATTTTTAATAAGCATAATTACTCTTACTGATTTTTGAAAAATATTTTTATAGAATACCAAATTAGCAGTTCTATAAGAGGATTTGAATATTCATTCAAATAAATTGATATTGTTTGATTGAAAAAGAATTTTTTGTTACATTTTAGAAATTCAAATATAAATATGATTTTTTCATGTTTTGAAATCTTTGATAATATTAAAGTATAAAAGGACTCATTTTTTTTCTTTTTCAGATTTTTCTTTCAGCCTGTTAATGGCATTGTCCATATCAGGTATAGGTTCAAGTAAAACTAGGAAGAACAAGTGGTATGGAGAAATTGAAACTCTCAGAAATTTCAGGTGACTTATAACTTCCTAATGCGATATTCCTCTTGTAGCTCTGTCATTAACAGAATTAGTTCTATAAGGTTTAAACTGGTTTTCACCATATGAACTAGTTACTGGAAAATCAAATCTAGGAGGTTGTACTAAATTGTATTGAGTCTTGTTACTGGCAGATTTTAGGGACATTAAATAAAGAATCTCAGCAAGTGACTTGTGACCAGATTTGCTGGACCTTCAGAGCTGCTCTGAGGCCTATAGCAGAATTTCCAAGAAAAGATGTTTCCAGAGACCACATTGATGGAGTGAATCCTGAAATTGTTTTCTGACTTTGGGGGGAGGGGAGAGAAACTCTCCTTGAACTCTAGAGAAACTCTTCTCTGGGACAGGCCACAAGGAATCAAGATAAAATGGTTTCATTTTGTTATCTTGGTGGGATTAGCTGCACCCTCTATTGAGCTGAAAATTGGCTCAAGACCACTCCCAGCAAGTGGTCTCATTCAACCAGAAATCTAGGCCTGGGGGCAGTGACAACATTGAAGAAATCTCATTCAGTTGATACCTCAGTCTCAGATTTTCTTATAAAAACATAATTTTAAACTCATATTTTTGCAGAAGTCTGAAGCAGGAACACGCCATGCCAAGGGACCTCTCTCCCTTTGGCAGAGCTGCCTACCGGGACCCCTGCCCGCTGTGAAGAGGAACTCTCTTTGGAGTGTTAACACCCCTGTTTATCTCCCTGACAGAATTTCTCTGCTAGGACCTTTATCTCTCTGCCAGGACTTTGTCACTCGGAAGTCAGTCTTCCTAGCAAAAGCTAACTCCCTTTTTTGCCATTTAAACTCTTCAGGATTATAGATTCTTTCACATTGAACCTTTGCGACAACCAGAAGGGTTCCCACAATTCTCTGACTGCCACTAGAATCACATCAGAACTAATGACAATATTCCTCAAGATATCTGGGAGGCTAACAAGAGATCACAAATCAGGTATCTTAGAATATTTGAGGAGAAAGATGGGAAAAGGAAGGGAAATAAAAGCTCTCCCAAAGGACTTCCAGCCTAATTTTAACCAAAATTTTAGTTTTTCATAGCTTCTTGTTAAGCCCTTGCGTAATCAAATCAGGAATTGGTCATTTGGCCAATGGGGATTAGTATGGCCCTAAGACTAATTCTTACCCCATCAGTCTTTTCTTGGGCAAAGGACAAGCATAAACCCCTTAATTTTCTGGACACCGGGAGTCAGACCTGGATTGTGTCTCACCTGGCTTGAGGAAACTCAAGAGGGTTTCTCTATATTGGTTGGAGTCCACTCATGTTCAGTCCTAAAATCAGAGCTTACTTAGCTTCCAGGGTCTCAAAAAGCTTTCAGGTTTAACTCAGATGACAACCAGGGTATCCCACTTCTGACACCATGTCATTGTTCATGAGAACAAACCTCAAAATCTGAAAGAGTTTTAGAAAGAAATGTATTGGGTTGTTTGGTAAAAGAGAATGAGCCAGAAAGGAAATGTATCTCCCTTTTGTCCAGACTCTGCAAGGTTTACTTAGGATTTATATAAAGATACACACACAAATCATACATATGTGGTTAACCAATTTTGAGAGAGTAACTTGAATGCAATCTATTGATTGAGATGGATATTAATAAACATAAACATTCAATAAAGTGTAGGCAAAGTCAAAACATAAATTGTGGATTTAAAACAGAACCGATTAGAGGACTCAAAACAAGAATTTTGGGGGTACATCCAGGACCTGGGGATCCAAAGTAGCCATTTCTAACATTCCTGGAGAGTTACTGAGATCTGGACGATATCCTGGGTTCAAATAAATCTCTAAAGGTTTGCACTCATTTCACTAACTAATCAAACTCAGTCCCAAGGCAGAGTTTCAGGAAGAGATCAATTGACACAGAGAAAAAAGACATCATCTCTGATAAAGATATGACTGTTTTAGGTGGGGAGTAAGGGCAGGAAAGATGACAGGATAAATAATGTATCAATAATTTACAAAGAATCTGGGGTTTACAAGGATTTCAACTTGAATTAAATGTGGGGAAAATTAGATTTCTTTTGACCTCTTAAGTTCACATGAGACTCATAAGTAACACTGATCTTAAAATCCCTACATTAAGAATCTGACTTTTGACAGCTGTTACAAAGTTGCATACTAAAATTTGTGGAATGCCGCTAAAGCAATCCTTCAAGGAAACTGCCTAACTTATGTTAACAAAAAGAAATTTCCCATTTTCTTCTTCTTTTTTAACTTTTTTGATTTTGTTTTATCATAGATGTCTCATAGAATCATTAGTTTCCACTTGCTCAATTGTAATTTTTAAGGAATTATTTTATATATATTTTTTTCCATTTGGCTAATTCTATTTTTTAGAGAATTATTTTCCATTGTATCTTTTTTAATGCTATTGACTTTTTCTCATAATTCTCTTGCATTACTCTAATTTCTTTTCAAATTTTTTCCCTACTTCTCTAATTTGCTTTTTAAAATCTTTTTAAAGCTTTTCTAGGAATTCTTTTTGGGCTTAAGATCAAATTGTATTTTTCTTTGAAGTTTTACATATAGCTCTTTTGATATTATTGTCTGTTTCTAAGTCTATGCCTTAATCCTCCCCATCAACACAAGACTACCTTCTATAGTCAAGTTCTTTTTTTGTTGTGATTTTTATTCTTTTTTTTCTGCTTTTTTTGTGACTTGTATTTTTATGTGAGAATTAGGAGCTGGACATGCATTATCCCAAGCTTTTGGTCCTGGAGCTCAGGCTTTTGCCACTTTCTTTCACTTGGATGGTAGACTTTCTTTCTGATTTGTACCAGAAGTGGGGCCTCTTTGTTGGCCTCCCCTGGGTGTGGGGTTTAGCTGCTGGCTTGTGCCAAGGATGGGGTTTTGCTCCTGGGTTGCTATGGTAACAGAGTCAGCCACTCTAGAGGTGGGATCTTATTGCTGTTCTGTTCCAGGGATGGGGCCCTGCTTCTGGGTTGCTATGGAAACAGAGCCTCTCATTAAATTAAAAATGTTTTGCACAAACAAAACCAACGCAATCAAAATTAAAAAAAAAAAAAAGAAACCCAGAAAGACGGGAAACAATTTTTACAACCAGTGTTTTTGATAAAGGCCTCATTTCTCAAATATATAAAGAAATGAATCAAATTTGTAAGCCTTACAAGTCACTTCCCAACTGATAAATGACCAAAGGCTAATCATAGGCAGTTTTCAAACAAAGAAATCAAAAGTATCTATAGTCATATAAAAATGTTCTACGTCACTATTGATTAGAGAAATGTGAATCAAAACAACTCTGAAGTGCTACCTTACGCCTGAAGATTGGGTAATATGACAGAAAAAATGCTAAACATTGGAGAAAATGTGGGAAAATTGGAACACTAATGCATTGTTGGTGGAGTTCTGGATTCATCCAACCATTCTGAAGAAGTTTGGAACTATGATCATACTGAGCATACCCTTTGATCCAGTAATACCACTACTTGGTCTATGTCCCAAAAAAGTTATAAAAAATGGAAAAGGACCCACATGTACAAAAATTTTTATAGCAGGTTTTGTTTGTTTGTGATGGCAAAAAATTGGAAATTAGGGGAATGCTGGGGACATCGATTCCCCAGTCAGTTGGGGAATGGCTGAACAAGTTGTGGTATATGAATGTAATGGAATATTATCATGCTAGAAGAAATGATGAGCAGGTGGATTTCAGAAAAACTTAGAAAGACTTACATGAATGGATACTGAATGAAATACGCAGAATCAGGAGAACATCGTGTCCAGTAACAGCAATACTATATGATGATCAACTATGACAGGCTTAGCTCTTTTCAGCAATACAATAATCCAAGAAAATTCCAAAAGACTCATGATAGAAAATGCCGTCCATATCCAGAGAAAGAATTGTAGAGTCTGAATCCAGATGGAAGCAGATTATTTTCACTTTTCTGGTTTGGGGTTGTTGGGTTTGTTTTTTTTTTTTTGGGGGGGGGACGCCTTTTTCCTTTTGTTCTGAGTCTTCTCCTAACGTGGGAATAGATTTCCATGATTGCACATGGATAACCTATCTCACATCACTTGCTACTTTGGGGAGGGGAAAAGGGAAGAGAAGGAAGGAGAAAATTTTGGAACTCAAAATCTTATAAACATGAATATGAAAACTATTTTTACACATAAATGAATAGAATCAAATACTGCCTAAAAAACAAACAAACAAAAGAAACTGGGTCTCTCTACTAGCAAGTCTCAGAGGAGGAATCTTGTGGATGGTTAGCCCAGGTGTGGGATCCTGCTGGTGGATTGCTAAGGAAACAGTGTCTCTCTTCTGGCAGGAAGTAGGTCCCAGAGGCGGGACTTCACTGTAGATCAACAATGGACTCAGTGCTCAAAAGTGGAAGTCATTGGATGGGACCTTGCTGATGGAAATAAGGGCTAAGAGAGCTGAAGCTCACACCAGCTGTTGTCAAGGCAACAAAGCCGAGATTTGAAACCCATTACTTTGACTTCGAGTCCAATGTTCTGTTCATTGGACCCCATCTCCTTGCCCTGAAAGTGCCTCCGGGCCCCCATACTCGCTGTTCTAAGGTCCTGCTGTTTTTGTACATTCTTGATTCAAAGGCCTTTCCCATCTCCAATATGCCGTGTTCTAAGGTCTTTTTCCAGCTCTGATACTCTATGTAATAAGATTACATTGAGCTAATTAAACTGAGACATTCTGTTTGACAATCCCTTCTAGCTTTGACATAGAGCTCTGACATCCCATGTTCCGGGATTCCTCCCAGCCCTGACACACCCTATTCTAAGAATCCTTCCAGCCCTGACATCCCCTGTTCTAAGGATCCTCCCAGCCCTGACATCCCCTGTTCTAAGAATCCTCCCAGCCCTGACATCCCCTGTTTGAAGGATCCTCCCAGCCCTGACATCCCCTGTTCTAAGAATCCTTCCAGCCCTGACATCCCCTGTTTGAAGAATCCTCCCAGCCCTGACATCCCCTGTTTGAAGGATCCTCCCAGCCCTGACATCCCCTGTTCTAAGAATCCTCCCAGCCCTGACATCCCCTGTTTGAAGGATCCTCCCAGCCCTGACATCCCCTGTTCTAAGGATCCTCCCAGCCCTGACATCCCCTGTTCTAAGAATCCTCCCAGCCCTGACATCCCCTGTTTGAAGAATCCTCCCAGCCCTGACATCCCCTGTTCTAAAGATCCTCCCAGCTCTGATATCTCCTGTTCTAAGGATCCTCCCAGCCCTGACATCCCCTGTTCTAAGTGTGAGGGATGTAGAAGACCCTTAGCCAAAATGACTACTCAGAGATCCCTCAGTAGAAGGCAGAAAAGTTGTTTATTGAAAACCTCCGGAGGATGAGCCGTCCCATCGCAAGATAAGCTCGTGGTAGGAGGGCTAAAGGAGTAGTAAAGATACATAGCTTTTATACTTGAAATTACATCACAAGTAAGAGAGCATTGAAAAGGGGAGGGGGAGGCATCTAATTGGTTGTTGCTATTTGGGGAGATTGGAATGGAAGGTTTCTGTTTCCCTGAAATCTCCTGATTTCTAGGAAACAGAAAGTCAGGCCTTCAGGCCTAATTAAGCAGACAGTGGTCCAGCTAATAGACTAAATATTGATAAATGTCAAATACCAATAAATGTCATCAGTTCAGGTTAAGTAAATATGTTTCTAGCTGGCCAAGGCTCAAATAGATATGAGCCTGCACATATACAGGTCATAGGGGAGACACAGAAATAATAAAATACAGAAAAGGAATGCATACGTCCCTGGAAGTTCTTCACCTTATCTATTCCCCACATAAGGATCCTCCCAGCTCTGACATCCCCTGTTCTAAAGATCCTCCCAGCCCTGATATCTCCTGTTCTAAGGATCCTCCCAGCCCTGACATCCCCTGTTCTAAAGATCCTCCCAGCTCTGATATCTCCTGTTCTAAGGATCCTCCTAGCCCTGACATCCCCTGTTCTAAGAATCCTCCCAGCCCTGACATCCCCTGTTCTAAAGATCCTCCCAGCTCTGATATCTCCTGTTCTAAGGATCCTCCCAGCCCTGACATCCCCTGTTCTAAGAATCCTCCCAGCCCTGACATCCCCTGTTCTAAGTGTGAGGGATGTAGAAGACCCTTACCCAAAATGACTACTCAGAGATCACTCAGTAGAAGGCAGAAAAGTTGTTTATTGAAAACCTCCGGAGGATGAGCCGTCCCATCGCAAGATAAGAAAGAGAAAGCTCGCGGTAGGAGGGCTAAAGAAGTAGTAAAGATACATAGCTTTTATACAAGAAATTACATCACAAGTAAGAGAGCATTGAAAAGGGGAGGGGGAGGCATCTAATTGGTTGTTGCTATTTGGGGAGATTGGAATGGAAGGTTTCTGTTTCCCTGAAATCTCCTGATTTCTAGGAAACAGAAAGTCAGGCCTTCAGGCCTAATTAAGCAGACAGTGGTCCAGCTAATAGACTAAATATCGATAAATGTCAAATACCAATAAATGTCATCAGTTCAGGTTAAATATGTTTCTAGCTGGCCAAGGCTCAAATAGATATGAGCCTGCACATATTATACAGGTCATAGGGGAGACACAGAAATAAAAAAATACAGAAAAAGAATGCATACGTCCCTGGAAGTTCTTCACCTTATCTATTCCCCACATAAGGATCCTCCCAGCTCCAACATCCCCTGTTCTAAGGATCCTCCCAGCCCTGACTTTCCCTGTTCTATGAATCCTCCCAGCCCTAATATCTCCTATTCTAAGGTACTTCCTAGTTATGGCATTCTATGTTCTAAGATCTCTTCTGCCTCTTTCATTCTAGGTTCTAGGTCTAAGATCATTTGCAGTTCTAACATCTCACCAGGTCCTAACACAACTCTGAATTGCTCCGGCAGGAATGACCCCAGTCTGGGTGAGGAAGCTCTCTTCACCACTGGCAATGTTACTTCTCTATTTTCTAGACCCAACTGACATTGCCCCCTATCCCCTTGACTTCCTTGTGGCTTCTGCCCATTAGATCTTTTCCCAGCATGCTCCTGCCCGACCTCCCCAGGAAACATCGGAGCTCACAAGTCCAGAGCACGGATGAAAGGCCAATGGAGTGAGGGGAGAAGGACGTTTGTGTATGGGAAGAGGGAGAAGGAGAGGAGGGAGAAAGGGTGAAGGAGAGGGAGGCAAACCGAGAGGACTGGAGGGAAGAGAAATCCTGTCTTCCACCCCAAACTTTTCACTCTTCTCAACTTCCCTGTTCTTGTTTCAGTCTCCCAGGCTCACAACTCCCGTGTTCTCCTCAGCTGCTCCCTCTCTCTCACTTCCCATAGCCGACCAGATGCCAGGTCTATCACTTCTACCAGGGAAATCCCTCCTCTCCTCCATCCTGCCCCCACCCTTATCCGTGCCTTGGATGATTGTACCTGTCTCTGGTCTCTTCCCACCTTCAGCCACCGGGTCTGATCATGTCACCCCCGGCCCGAGTTTCCAGCGGGTTCCTATTGCCTCCAGGAGCTGCCGCCTCCTCCCTTTCCCGGCTTCTCACCCCTTAATCTCCACATGCTGCCATCCAGGGCCTCACGGAAGGTTCTACCTCCTGGCTTCTGTCTCTGGGCTCCTTGGAGACTCAGCTAGCATCCCCCCCCCCCCTTGGTGGGAAGCCTTTCCTGATCTCTGGGACAGTTCCCTGTCCCTCTCCACTTACTCTAGATAGATCTTGCTTGTGTCTGCAGCAGTTTGCATGTCATCTCCCGGACGGAGAAGAACCTTTCCCCCTCCTCCCACCTTGGGAGGCGGCCGGTGGTACAGTGGGTAGATCTGGGTCTGAGTTCAAATGTAACCTAGCTGTGTGGTCTTCAGTATCCTCAACTGTAAAATGGGATAACAGCACCCACTTCCCAGGCTTGTGGTGAAGATCTAATGAGAGAGTCTTAAAAAAAAAAAAAAGCAGTAGAATCTTTCACTCCCTTCCCTTCCATCTTTCAAGTAAGCAAGTCCTTGGCCCCTAATAGGTAACTGATAAGCTCTCTGTCTCTGAATCATTATGCCAAGGGAAGGAGAGAGAATTTAAAAAAAGGAGGAAGAGAAGGAGAGATGGGCAGGAAGAAGGTTGTGTTCAAGACGGGGGGGTCAAAGACAGTGGCGGGCTGTGAAATTTCCCTCCCCCGGCTGTCTTCATAGGTGATTGACACATTCTGGATTGAGATGTCCTCACCTGATGAGGAAACTGAGGAACAGAGACCTTGAGAGATTCCCCAAGGGCCAGGGTTTAGGGAATGGGGTGGCCTGAATCCATGGAGAGGGGCCGGTACCTGCGTCTCCGAGGGATGGTGGGGGTAGGAGAGGGCAGTTCGGTGAGGAACTAGAAGTCTGGGGGCTCAGGCTCCTGCACCCTGGAACTCCTTTCTTCTGTACTAATGATTAAGCAATGATGGGTGTTCTTTCCCCAGTCTGAGGCGGAAGTTTGCTCAGCCAGAGGGATGGACATAAGAAGAGAACTAAACTTCTTGGAAAGTGACAGAAATGACAATCGGCTCCCGCAGAGACCGAGGCTCCAAGACCATGAGGCCCCAGTTGCTGTTCTGGCTGCTTGGAGGAGCCCTCGTGCTTTCTCGTATGTCTGGGGGATGCCTTTGACAAAGACCAGGGGCCCAAACCACGAGCTCTCGGGGCAGGAGGGGTGGATTTGGGAGACTGGGGTGGCTCTCGTTGTGGGGGGAAAAGGGGAGGACGTGCCTAAAAGTGTGGGGCTGCCTATCCAGGCATGAGGGTTTGTGGGGGAGACGAGACTCTGAATCGGGATTCCTCCATCCCAGCGAGGATGAGCTTGGGGAGAGCAGAGTCCTTCAGAGACGGGGAGGGAGGTAGGAATGGGAGCCTGGATCCTTGGACAGGGGAGACAGACAATCCTCAGAGGCCAGCGTCTGGGGGCCGGAGAGGGGGAGGGCCCGGGGACACCAAAACACTTCTAAAAAGCCTGTGCTCTCAGCACCTTGGAAGGACTCTTGAACCTGCAGTCGTGGAAGCCATTTGGGCCCTGATTGTCTGTGCCTTGTGGCTTGATCCTGAGCAAATCAACACCTCCGTGAACTTCAGTTTTCCCATTTAGAAAATGAGAGGCTGGGAGCAGTTACGTGGCACGGTGGATAGAGCCCCAGCCCTGAAGTCAAGAGGACCTGAGTTCAAATCTGACCTCAGACACTTAATATTTCCTAGCTGTGTGACCCTGGGCAAGTCACTTAACTCCAAGTGCCTCAAGAGAGAGAAAGACAGAGAGAGAGAGAGAGAGAGAGAGAGAGAGAGAGAGAGAGAGAGAGAGAGAGAGAGAGAGAGAGAGAAGGGAGGCTGGGCCTCTGAGGAGCCTTGCAGCTCTGGATTTGGAGGGGCTCTAATTTTGTGTTCCTGGACCTAAGAGGACGGGGACTTCAGAAAGAAGAGCATCTAATGTCAACCTTTCTTTCTCCCAGCGACCATGGCCCTGGTGTGTCTCAAGGGCTACCTGATCCACGTAGCTGACAGATCAAAGTTCCCCATCACGTGGTCTGTCAATCTGAATGAGACCTGTCAGACAGGGGAGAGATGTCAGGAGACTCTTATCCTTCTGGAGTCAGGTAAGGAAAGAGCTCTGGGGCTCTCTTCTACTTCCCCAGCCCACCAGCAACCTCCCCGGGGGCTTCTGCCAAACTCCAGGTCTCCAGACCCAGTCTGCCCCCAGCCCTTCCACCGACAATCCCTCCTCCCTCCAGGGAACCAAATAGCTGTGATTATCAGCCACGGGTGCACCTCAGCCCAGGCCCACGAAGCTAAGGACATCCAGCACCGAGCACCCCCTGGGGTGACCATTGCGTCTTTGACCAAAGTCTGCCACTCAGACCTGTGCAACGATCTGGATAGCACCGTTCCCTTGTGGACAATAGAACCAACGAGTACGCCGGGCTGAGGGAGGAAGGGAAGAAGGTTGAGAACTATAGAGATAGAGGGATGGAGAGAAGGATAAGGGGAAGAGGGAAAGGAGGGGGAAGAACGAGGGGAGGGAATGAGGGGAGGGAAGAGGAAGGAAAGGGAGGGGAAGAGAGAAGAGGAAGAGAGGAGAAAACATGGGGGAGGGGAGAGTAGAGGGAAGAATGTGAAGGAATGGGAAAAAGGAAGGAAGGGGAGGGGAGGAAAAAAGAAGACAGGGGAGAGGAAGGGAGGGGAGGAGTGGGGGGGGAGAATGAGGAGAGGGAATGAGAAGAAGGGAGGGGAAGAGAAGGAAGGAGAGAGAAGGAGAGAAGAGGGGAATATGAGATGGGAGAGGGGAAGGGAGAGGAGAGGAAGAGGAGAGGAGAGGAAGGCTGGGGGAAAAAGTAGAGGATGGAAGAGGAAGGGAAGAGAGGGAAAAGTAGAGGAGAGGAAAGATGTAGAAGAAAGAGCAGATGGAGAAAAGTAGGGAGAAAGACAAAGTTCTATGGGGAAAACAGGAACAAAACGTGGGGAGAGCAGAGGCTCAAGGTATGTGAGAAGAAGAGTGGAGAGTGGAGATAATGAAAGAAAGAGGGATGGAGAGAATCTATGGGGAAAGGGCGAGGGGTCTGGTCTAGGGCCTCCTGGCCCCCTTCAGCTCTGTCCCCATCGTCTTTCCCTCCCCAGACCCCCCAGCGCCGGGGGGCTTGCAATGCCCAGCCTGCATGTCTTTACACTCCTGCGGGCCCGAGGCTCCCCTGGTCACCTGCCCCGCGGGCGCTGCTCACTGCTACAGCGGAAGCATCCGTCTTTTGGGAGGTGAGAATCAAAGGTCTGAGAGCTTGGCCTCCCGAGTCTGGGCTGGGGTCCAAAATTCCCGATCTCTTGACCGGGACGGGTTGGGAAGCAGGACTCGTCTCCCTCGGAGGCACCTGATCCCAAGCCCACGGCTCAATACATCCCTCCCTTCTTTCTCCTCTCCAGGGCAGCTGTCACACTCTCTGCAGGTTCAGGGCTGTGTCCCCCACGATGACTGCCAACTGCTCAACGGCACCCGGACGATCGGCCCCATTGCCCTGAGGGAGCGCTGCCAAGGTCTCAGATTCCATATGACCCCTGCCCTCTGTGACCCACGACCCTCCTCTTTCTGTTCCCCAAGAGCTCGGCCGTTCCCCCATGGCGGGAGGGTCATCACGGTTCTGCCCCAGGTTGCCACCTGGTGGAAAATGCCCAAGGTTTGGAGTCGGAGGGACAGACTTTGGTTCTTGGGTCGTCATTCATTCCCCAAGTGACTCCAAGCAAGAGCTTCCATTTCCTCATCTGTAAAATGGGGAGAGCAGGGCCCTAACTGCTAACCTCAGAGACTCGGCCCAGGGTGGAGCCACTTCCGCCTAATGCCAGAATTTCCCACAGGAGGGTCCCCAGGGGGTCGGCCTGGGGTGGGAGACAGAGGGTCAAAGGGCTGGATTCCCAAGAGAAGCAGACACTGGCGATGAGCCGGACTCTTACCCGTCACCTCCCCAGCCTCTGGGGCCTTGACTTGTTATCAGGGACTGTTTCTATACTTTGGACAAAACCTAAGGGAACAACCACAAAATCTGGTGGCCGAATCCGAAGTCATATGTGAGGTCGGGGAAGTGTGTCAAGAGACCGTGCTGTTCATAGAGTCAGGTGAGGCCTCCAGCTCCCTCCCTTTCAAAGACCTGGACCTTTAGGAGGCACCCTACTAGGGAGACCGCCCCAGCAGCCCACACACCCTATTCCCCAGCCCCGAAGCCCATAAGGGACCAGTAGTCCTGACCTCTCACCTCCAGCTTCGCAAGGATTCCAAGAGTCCCAGTCCCCATCCCCCCCGACTCCGAGGGAGTCCCCACATCCTGAGCCCCTTTACTTCCAGGACCCAACGGCATCATCCTGGGCAGTAAGGGGTGTATAAGCCCTGAGAGTGTTTCATCCAGCCCTAACAAGATCGGCCCCCCCGGGATTATCATCGCCTCCCACACCCGGCTCTGCGACTCCAACTTGTGCAATAATATCAGCAGCACGGCTTCCGTCGTGAAGCCGGATCCTCCAGGTAACCTGGCTGCCCCAGAGAGATCCCAGGAGCCTCTAGTCCTGTGCAAATCTGGGATAGTCCTTGCTTCCTCTAGTACTCGGTCTCACCATATATGAAATAATGGTGTTAAAACTAGATGATTTCTAAGATCTTTTCTACTTCATATGTAGCATGTTGCCTGTTCTAAGGGCTTTGACATTCCCTATTCTAAGTGTCCTCCCATCCCGACATTGCTTGTTCTAAGTGTCCTCCCATCCCGACATTGCCTGTAGTAAGGGCCCCCTAGCTTTCCCATTTCCTGTTCCAAGGACCCTCCCAGCCCTGACATTTTCTGTTCTAAGGGCTCTTCCCTGTTCTAAGTTCCCTTCCAGCTCTGACATCCCTTGGTTCTCTTTCAGCTCTGACATCCCCTGTTCTAAGGGTCCTGACAGCTCTCACATTTCATGTTCTACAACCTTCTAAGTGCTTCCCATTCGTTAGACAGCATTACTTAACCCTCAGAACGGTCCCGAGATAGCCGATGAACAGAGATTTTTATTCCCATCGTTGGCGCGGAGAGGAGAATAAACGCATCTTAGTTAAGAACAGAATCAAGATGAGGAATTCAGTGTCATGGGCTCTTTTCATCACAACCACCATGAAGATGAGGGGCCCCAGAGAAGTGCAGAGAGACAGAGACGGGAGGCGTGGAGGGGAAATCACCCAATAAGTCCCTGACCTTCTTCCTCTTCATACAGCTGACTCTGCCCCCGGTCATCTCCTGTGTGAAACATGTGTGACCCTGGGATCCTATTGTTTCACTGGCCCTCCATTTACTTGTCCAAAAGGCACCTCCCGGTGTTACGAGGGAACGTTGCTGCTCAGTGGAGGTGAGGGCCACACCTGGCTCCTTCTGAGGCTGGGTTAGAACACTTGGGCCAATGGATCGGGAAGCTGGGAATCTGGGATGACAGCAGTTAAATTAGAAAACCTGACTCTATGTGTGAGAGTGAGTGTGTGTGGTGTGATGTGTGTGGTATGTGTGTGTGTGTGTGTGGTGTGTGTGTGTGTGTGTGTGTGTGTGTGTGTGTGTGGTGTGCGGGGTAGGGCTAGACTCTGGGGGATGTGGTGCTTGGGAGTTCTTTATTCCCGGGTCCCCAGTTCTAGAGTGAGAACTCTCTCTGGGTCTCTCTGGCTACAGGAGGGTTCTCAAGTGACTTGACCATCCGCGGCTGTGCACCCCCAAACCCCAGAGACTGCAAATTACTTGGGGAAATCCAGGCTTTTGGACCCATGAATGTGTCTGAGGACTGCCGAAAGCCATCGTGGGACCAATTCTACTTTAACAGGGTTTCTGCCACCGCAGCACCAGCCTGGGCAGTGGGAGCTGGATTTCTCTTGGTTTTATGGAGAGATCTCCCCCAATTCTGAGGGTCTTTGGCTTCTGGGACCCATTGACACATTTTAATATGCAATGACCTTAAACACCAGTGGCTCCTGACTCCCTGTGACTTCCCCATCCCCAAGCTCCTTGATGCTGGAAGGGGGATGACAGGAAACATGAGGAAATATTCACTGAAACCTGAAAATACAATAGGCTCTATCCAGCTGGGCCCTCGGTCTGTTTATAGCATGAAGGAGGACAAATCAAAAACCACTCTCTCTCCCTCATTGTCTCCCCGCCCCCCGCCCCGTCACGGCTTCTCAGTCCATGATAGACCCTCAACCTCTGCATCCTTTCTCTTCTTAGAATGGCCCCAACTTAGCAGATACTCCCACCTCCCTGCTGTGACTATGGATTTTCCGTGCTGATTGTGTCAATAAATCATGTGGATATTAGCAATGAGTGGCTGAATATCATGTCTGGGGATTGGGATTAAAGAGTGGAAGAAGGAAGTCAGCCCTTGGCAATGGGAGACTGCATAACAAGTCGCAGTGGATGATTTCAGGGTTTTGTTCATTTGAAGGCACGTTCCATTTCCCGTCACTGGGCTTCCATCAAATGTAGAGCCTACCCACGCGTGCAAGCACAGGGTTGGGCTCAAGAAAGAGATGGGCAAGTTACTCTAGAGTAGCTGAAGTGCCATCTGGTGGTCACACAGTATATTACATCCGGCTCACCTGAGGAGTCAGCCCTTAATCCCGGCCACTGTTCTCTGTAAACAGAAAGCAGAGGAATGAGCCCAAAGTGGTTCTGTTCATTGGAGGTGAGCCTTTTTGTAACTTTTTAGCAATCACTTCTATATCCCTTTCATAGAAATATTCTAGCATAATAACCCCCAAGCTCTCCTTCCCCAGCATTCACTTTCACTCTTAGTGTGAATCCCCAGAGAGTACCACTAGGACTTCTACATTCTAGGAATATTCCTAGAATATTCCCCTGGGGAGGTTATTACTGACACTGATTCCTATCAACATTAATGAGGTCTCAATAAAAGCATTATTGAAATGTTATCATAAAAACGGTAGTTCCAAAAACTATACACACACACACACACACACACACACACACACCACATACTCACATTGTCACACACTCACATACCACACACCCACACAGATCACATACACCACACACTCACACTCTCACATACACACACACACACATACACACACACACCATCACACACCACACACACACCGCCACACACCACACACTTACACTCTCACACACACTCACACATACATACACACACACACACTCACACATACATACACACACTCACAAACCACACACACCGCCACACACCACACACTTACACTCTCACACAAACACTCACACATACACATACTCACATACCACACACACACATACCACCACACTCTCACACACACACATATACACACTCACACATGCATACACACATACACATACACTCACACACACGCGCGCGCACACACATACATACAGTCACACACCCCACACACACTCACACAGACACACACACACACCACACACACATGCACCACACACTCACTCTCACACACACACACCGCCACACACACACTTCCCTAACCTGGAGGATGCTCATTCCTAATGTCTATGGAAACATGTGCCATGTGTCTATGGCACAAATTTAAGTGTTATTGAGCTTTAAAGTCCTTTCTCTCTTTTTAGTTTTAGTTTTTTTTACAACTAGACATGGCATTTATGGTGAACAACTCAATTTATTCAGTGCCCTATAATGGAAAGACATCTGCAATGTTTACATCCTGGGAATGGGCTAAGACACTACATCTTTATCCTAGAATAAACAAGCCTTTCCAGTTCTGCTCATTTAGAGACTTGGCCCCAAAGATTTGTCACTTCCCAGAAAAAGAAGCAGGAGAACAGGGGTAATTTTTTTTTGACAGTTCTTCTTTGTTCAGTCCTTGGTTTCCTCAGTGAGAGACCATCCAATACATTTCCAAAATTTTCATCTCTGTAGGAGAGGCAATACTAGGCAATAGTCATTGGCCCAATAATCACCCAATAAATCGGGCATATAGAATTCCCTGATTTTTTTAATCCCAAGACTCTCCTATTGATTTATCTAGATAGATTTCAAAGAATTCATGATCTTGAAAGAAAAAAGTTACATCTATATTTAAATAGCATCATTTTCCTTTGTATTCATATTTTATTTAGCCATTTAGAAAGAGTAGAATTGATCAGACTATCAAAGGGGTCTAGAAAACAAACAAGATAGAGAACCACCATCTACATATAAATAAATGGTAGAGAAAAATCGGGGGCAGAGAGGTGGCTCAATGGAAAATTAGATCTAAAGTTGGGAAGACTAGAGTTCACATCTGCCCTCAGATACTTATGACCTGTGTGATCCTGGGCAAGTCATTTAACTCTGTTTGCCTTAATCCTTTGAAAAAGAAAATGGCAAAACACTCCAGTATCTTTGCCGAGAAAACTCCAAGAACAGTATTGGCCAGTTATAGGCCACATGGCCACAAAGAGCCAGAATGACTGAATAACAACAATGAGAAGATAATATATTACATCAGTCATTAGTGTAGGGGCCATTTATTGTCTGTTGGTTTCTCAGCTTCTTTCCTGGTCTTTTCATAAACTCAAAGCCTCAGATCCTTTGAAACAGGTTACTTAAAGGCACGGTCCAAATTGGTTTTATGTTTCAGAGGCCTTTGGCAGCCTCTGGACTTCTCAGAATAATGTTTTTAAGGGCATAAAACAAAAATATATAGGATCACTAAAAAAAAACAGTTATGTTGATATAACAGTTTATCAAAAGATTTTTTAAACAAGTTCTACAGGTTAAGAAACAAAATTGAAGAATGATCGAATCACTCGAAAAAGAGCCTCATTGTTCCATCTTCTGGTCTCTATCCTTATTTCGGGTGACCTGCAAATTTTTTTGGGGGGAGACACTCTTATAATGGAGTATTCTAGGACAAAGTTTGCAATATTGTGGGCAGGCTACAGAGGGGAGGGAGAAAAGACAAAGAAAGGAAGGAGTGGCATGGAACTGTGGCCAAAATCGTTGGTACCACGAGAACATAATTCCCATCTACTTGAAAAAAAATGTTTTTCAACAATAATTGTTGGATGAGTTTTCTCACAGAGAGGACCAAGTCCCAAGCTAGGAAGAGTTGTCAAAAGAAGTGATAGTCCCATTTTCCTGCCTCCTTGTCTGGAAAGTGGAAAACCTCTGAGCTAGAACCAATTCCAGTGGACTTGTGATGGAAAAGAACCAGCCACATCTAGACAGAGAACTATGGAGACTGAATGTGGATCAAAGTATACTATTTTCACCGTTTTTGTTGTTTTTGTCTGTTTATTTTTTTTCCTTTCTTGTCTTTTATCCCCTTCTGAGCTGATTTTTCTTGTACAGCCCCGATGGCTGTGGTGAGGAACATGGCAGTATGTTTAGAAGAAGCGCGCATTTTTAACCTAAAAAAATTTATTTTGAGGCATTCAGGGTTAAGGGACTTGCCTAGGGCCACATAGTGAGCGTCTGATGCCTGGAACCATGAGAATCTGAGTCTGAGTTCTGCTCTGCCAGCTTCCTCCGTCAGCTTTTTCTTTCCGATGAGACTAGATGTCGTGCAGATCCGGTCCCCGCGTTTGCAGACCTGCAGCCGTCCTGCCCGTTACCCTTGAAGGGCTCCCCCTACAGAGGAGGTTGGAAGCTGTCAGTCATTGGGAAGCCATGGCAACAACACACCGGGGGATCATGTCCTACAGACCCAACGATACCAAGAGTTGTGACTTTTAGTCCCCTTCTTCGTATGGGAGAGGAGAAACCAGTAATTTCCCAAGTTATGGACAAAGGGAAGGACCTTAAAGTACCGAAAACCTTAGAAGGATGTTCCAGGGAGGAGATTCAGCCGCCCCCTTGCGGAGGCAGCGAGGGATGGGGGTGATGTTACTCATTCCCAGCAAGCATCACATCTGGGGTGGGTCACTGGGGGGGCGGGGGGCGGTAGGGGGGCAAACCGAGATGGGGAGGAGGACCGCAGCCCCTCTGGGACCGGGGAAGGCAGAGGCTCTTTGGAGAGGGCTGGAGGTTAGTCAAGTGAACTGAAGAAGTTTATTAAGTGCCTACTGTGTGCCAGGCCCTCACCACGCCGAGCCCTGAGGGGATGAGGTCGGTAAAAGGTTTCCGAAAACCCACGTTGCTCATTATGGGAGATTCCCCGGATTCTGGGCGCTCCCACTTTGGGGGAGCCTGCGTCCGAACACGCCAGGGACTGAGGAAGGAGAAGCGCCGCCAGAAGGAAGCCCCCCCCCCCCGTTCTCCCTCCCCCCGGTTTCCGCCTGACTCAGCCCCGGCCACACCCCACGCCCCCTTCTCCGGGGGTAGCCTGCCGCGGCTCCATTTGCTGCCTGGGAAACGCCCGTAAGCCCCCCAGGGGCGCGTCCCTGCAGCCGGGGGGAAGGGGGGGGCGCGCTAGTCCCGGAGCAGCGCATTTTCCCGGCAGCCCCGAGTTTCTCGCCCGCTGCAGCTAACCCGGACCGCAGAGGCCACCTCCCCGTCTCTCGCGCACGGACGCCCCCAGGACCCGCACGTGGCCTTTCATGTCTCTGCGCTCTGGGTTCTAGGCAGGGCAGGGAGGGCGTGGCAGAGGCGCGCGCGCGCACGGCATCCTCGTTTTCTCCCGCGCGCGCTGATTTTGTGCCCTCGGGGCCGCGCTGCAGCGCTGGGACGGGATCGGAGCCGCGGCCTTGGGCAGCTGAGCGGCAACGCCGGACCTGGGGCCAGATCGCAGCCTCCCACACCCGTCCCCGTGGGGCGTGGGTCCGAGGGGGCGCTCCGTCTGCAGCGTCCGCCCTCTCCGCTCTCTTTCTGTCTCTCTCTGTCTTTCTCTCTGTTTCTCTGTTTCTCTCTCTCTGTGTCTCTCTGTCTCTGTCTCTCTGTCTGTCTTTCTCTCTGTCTGCCTTTCTGTCTGTCTGTCTTTCTCTGTCCCTGTCTCTGTCTCTCTCTGTCTCTCTTCTCTCTCTCTCTGTCTCTCTCTGTCTCTCTTCTCTCTCTCTCTGTCTCTGTCTCTGATTCTCTGTCTTTCTGTCTGCCTCTCTCACTTTCTCTGTCTCTCTCTGTCTCTGTTTCTCTGTCTCTCTCTGTCTCTCTCTCTCTCTCTCTCTGTCTCTGTCTCTGTTTCTCTGTCTCTCGCTTTCTCTGTCTCTCTCTGTCTCTGTCTCTGTTTCTCTGTCTCTCTCGCTCTCTTGCTCTGTCCCCGTCTCTTCCTGGGTGTGTGTTTCTCCGCCTCTGTCCCCGAATCTCTCTGCCCTTGCCTCACCGTCACCCCCAGTCCTCCAGAGAGGCCATTTCACAAAACCCGCGTCCCCAGGACCAGGGCAAGAAGGATGCGATCTAGGAGAGCAGTTGGCACCAAAGGGTGTGTTCCGGGTACAACTCCTGGTTCCAAATCGGGGTTCAGTGACGGGAATGCCCCTCGGCCCTTCTCTTTGGCAGAAGGCAGCTTTGTTTAAGCACGAAGGTTTAATTCCGTACAAATGAAGAGGTACAATCATATCGTAATTAACAAGGAAAAAGACAAGCCCCCTAGTGGAACTCCCAATTAACCAGGAGAAAGGAGACCCCGTGAGGTTGGAGCGCCCTCAGCCAGGGAGAATCCCTAGAGGAGCCTAGCACCTATGAGAGGAGAGAGCCCACGGGGCATGGGAAGGGGGAAGCCCCCACAAGGGATTCCGCAAAGACTGCATAGGCCACAGACTGATGTTTAGGGGAAATTTAACATCAGGGGCTGACATAACTCACTTTCTGCTGGGCACAGCAAGGGGTCCGCCCATGACTTGTACGGAGGTGAGACTAAAAGGTTAAACTGATCCCCATCAGGCCCTTCCCTGCTTGCCTCAGGGAGTAATTTATCAGTACTTCAGTCCTTCTCTGCCCATCTTACCCAGGTCCTCAGGACCTCATCTTTCATTCATTCTCCACTTTCCCAGAAGGTCACTCGGTAAAAAGTAAGAAACCGGGTCCGGCTCCCCCCCTGCCCCGGGGCTGCCTCTGCCTTCAGCTTCTCCTGAGAGGGCTGGGAGGAGAGAGAGGAGCATCCTGGTCTGTTTGCCATAGGGCCACGGGGTTCGTGAACAAGGGAAAGGACCAGTGCTCAGCCCTTGTATCCCACGGGACCTGAGGCAGGACAAAGGGGAAAAGACAAGATACGATCACGAACACAGAGATCGCATCCACTTCAAAATCCTACTCTCCCAACTCAGCACGCGCTTAGAACTCCTCCCCCAAGGGACTGACCTCCCTCTGTCCCCAGGCTCTCAGAAGGGGCTCCTGTCTCCTGCTTCCCTGAGGAAGACCACGTGCCTCCTCTTCCCATCGCACCTGAACAGTCCTTCTCCTGACTGAAGCAAACTTAACCTTAACCTCCATTAACCTCCTAAACCTTAACCTCCATTCTGTCTCCTCCCACCTTCCCCATAGCCTCCCTAGAGAGTTAGAAGGCAGCCCAAACCTTAAGGGTCCCAAGCCCTCCCCGAGGACGAATCCCCAGGATCCATCGCTGACAGAGGGTCGGCCGTCCTCTCCCAGATGACTCTTTTAAGTCAAGTGTTTGGTGAAATGGCAACGTATGATGATTTTGTGTGTGTGTGTGTGTGTGTGTGAGTGTGTGTGAGTGTGTGTGTGTGAGTGTGTGTGAGTGTGTGTGTGTGAGTGTGTGTGTAAGTGTGTGTGTGTATGTGTGTGTGTGTGTGTATGTGTGTGTGTGAGTGTGTGTGTGTGTATGTGTGAGTGTGTGTGTATGTGTGTGTGTGTGTGTTTTAAAGGCGGGCATTCCTTAAGTTATGGTAAGTGAATGTTAGGGAGCATTATTGTTCTGTAAGAAACGATCAGCAGGATATTTCAGAGAGGCCTCGAGAGACTGACAGGGACTGATGCTGAGTGAAATGAGCTGCACCAGGAGATCATTGTACACGGTAACAACAAGATTATATGATGATCAATTCTGATGGACGTGGCTCTTTTCTTTTTTAATTTTTTAAATAATAGCTTTTTTCTTTTCTTCTTTTTTTTTATTTACAAGTTAAATGCATGAGTAATTTTTCAGCCTTGACAATTGCCAAACCTTTTGTTCCAATTTTTACCCTTCTTCCCCCCACCCCCTCCCCCAGATGGCAGGTTGACCAATACATGTTAAATATGTTAAAGTATAAGTTAAATACAATATATGTATGCATAGGAAGTGACTCTTTTCAACAATGAGGTGATTCAGGCCAGTTCCAATGATCTTGGGATAAAGAAAGCCATCCATATCCAGAGAGAGGCCTGTGAAGATTGAATGTGGATCACAACAGACTTTTTTTTAATACCTTTTTTTGTTGTTTGCTTGTGTTTTGTTTCTTTCCTCATTTTTTCTTCCTTTTTGATCTTATTTTTCTTGTGCAGTATGATAATTGTGGAAATATGTATAGAAAAATTGTGCATGTTTAACATATCTTGGATTGCTTGCTGTCTAGAGGAAGGGAGAAAAATTTGGTGCACAAGATTTTACAAGGGTGAATACTGAAAACTTTCTTTGTGTATATTTTGAAAATTAAAAACTATTATTTAAAAAAAAGAATAACTATGGGCATTATAAAGTACTTGGGAGTTTACCTCTAGACAAACCCCAGAGTAATATGAACACAATTATAAAACACTTTTCATGCTAATAAAGACATTCAGACAATTGGAGGGAAAAAGAATAAGCATTCCTTCCCCCGATATCTATTTCTGAGAATTTGGATTATTGTACAATAAAAAGATTATGTGGTTTGTCCAGAGTCACAGAACTGGGAAGTGTCTGAGGCCAGATTTGATTTTGTTTCCTTTTTAACAGACATGTCATTCTGAGTAAGAGAAAAATAACCAATATCTTGGGGATAAACAGAGCTCTCTCTGGCTTGCAAATTCCTCATTAAAAAAAAAAAAAAGTCAGACTTTCTAATGTTGACCTAAGGCAAGTCACTTAATCCCAATTGCCTAGCCAAAAAAAAAGGCAGTTTCTTGGAAGAACATCATTAATAATGAGTTGTAATTATCTCTCCTGATCTTGATCAGACTCTACTCAACCTTAGGAGGAATTTAATCTAGGGTGAGAAAGCCCATTGTGTTCTACTCAAACTTGGGTAAAGACAGATCCTCTTGTTTAGACAGTCCCAAGAAGGGAGTGAGATGGTATATGCCCTATTCTAGGGCAACATGTTCAGCCCTTCATTTTAATTCCAATATGTTGTACACTCAGAGTGATTACCGCCCTTATTGAACACCTGCTTTTCAAAGGATATATAAACTGTGAGTCTGCCACCATGGTTGTCTTTAGTCTAAAAGAGACAGCCAAATAGTCACCATTTTATTAATAGTCTGTGCAATTAATAATAAATTTATTATGTAATTATAATTTACCTATTATATAATTATATAATAATAAACAATTTATTAATAATAAAATTATTAAGTTACCCAGAAACTATATCTCCGGAATCTTTATGATCATTACGTGGGCAGGTCACTCCTGTTGCATTTATCTTGCGTCTTATTTGCTTCCTCTTCATTGGGTAAGTCCCTCAGCACCTTCCTGAAACTCCTTTCCATCTCCATCCTGCCCTCAGAAGCTAGCAGTAGCCCACAGGTTGTGATGGCACTTCAGTCAATGAAATAAGAGGAGGAGAGATGGAGTTGGTTCTGTTTACCCTACATTTGGGATTACATGCAAATCACTGCTCAGTCTGCTTATGCTTCAGAAAGCTGTCTCAGATGATCAAAGTCAGTTAAAAATCAATCCGGGGCATTCTACATTATTAGATTGTGACTAACAATGCTTTTTTTTTTGTTTGTTTTGTTTAGTTTTTTTTCTTTTTATTTTTGTTTCTTAAGGTTGGGTCTCCCCTCATTGCCCAGGCTGGAAGGCAATGATTTCTCCCAAGGGCAATCTCTCTATACTGCTTTGATTTTGTGCATTTTAGCCCTGAGCAGGTTAGCCCCTTGGCAATGTGGTGGGCCCCTGCTCCCAGGGACTCACCATAGAGAGGTCCGATCTAGTAGCTGAGCGCCTCAATCAGTTCAGTTTAGAACTCCCAAACTCAAGAGATCCACTAGCCTCTGTCTCCCCAGTAACGTGAATTGCAGGTGTTCACCACAATTCCCCGTCATGATACGTAGTTCTTATCAATTATTAGTAATTTCTCCTCCGAAGTTTGTCTCTGCAGGGGAAAGGGCTGGGGAGGGGTGGATGTAGAAAGGAAAGAGCTTTAGGAGGAGAGAGATACTTGGCAGGAAAAACAAAGGAAGATAATTTATAGTAAAGAGATATCCAGGGGAAAGGATTGGAGCAAGAAGGGGCCCAGGAGATCTAGGAAAGGCAGATAAGGGAATGAACTAGGAATAAAGTAGTGTAGGCTCTAGGCAAGAAAGTGCTGATAAATATTTAACATCCAGCTTGCCAAAAATAATAATAATAATAATGATTCAAGACATACTTTTGGCTTTATTCTCCATTTTAATATTTTCTCCATCCCTTTCTTAAGTCATGACAATCAACAAAACAATAAATCAAGGTCTTATTTGTAGTAACTTCTGTCAGTTAATAAACATTTATTAAGTGTCTGTATGTTCCAGACACAACTCAGGGAATACCACTGCAAATTAAAAAAGAAGGGCAATCTCTGCCCTTTGGGGGTTTACAATCTAACGAGGGAAGACTATACACAAAAGGAAGCTAAAAATGAGGGAACATGGAGAAAGAATCTGTACCAACGCCAAGGAATGACGCAAAAGCTCACCAGCTTGTGGGAAATGAAGAAATGCTGATTTCTGAGACATTAATGCTTGCACGAAAAATGTAGCAACCAGCTTATGGATGAAGATGTGAACTGATTCCAAGGCCCCCTCGGATATCAATTGTGTGTGGAGTGTGATTCTACTAGGCCGGACATATTGTTCTAATGCCAAATGGACATTTGGCAAAAAAAAAAGACTATTTTATGGAGAACTCACCCAGGGCAAGGGCTCACAAGGGGTCAGAAAAAGCGACACAAGGACATTCTCAAGGTCTCTCTGAAGAACTTTAGAATTGATTTGTGACATGGGAGACATGGGATCACCCAGCATGGAGGGCCCTCAACAGAGAGGGTGTCGTGTTCTGTGAGCAAAGCAGAATTGAACTAGCTCAGAAGAAATGCAAGATGCACAGTTAGAAAAGCCCCCCAAAAAACGTTCACAGGGACCATTTGCGTCTGACCTGCGGCAGAGCATTCCGAACTTGTGTCGGTCTGATCAGCCACAGCTGGACACACTAACCGGACTCGAACGGTGATGTCATTTTGTCCCTCTTCAAGAACAAAGGACAAGGACCAGCCAAACTGTACTGAAGACATCTGCAGCCCAATGCACGCCTCAGGGTGTCTTCCATAAGAAGGCGACCTGTTTCCTCTCCTGCAATGTACTGGGAGAGCGTGAGAAGGCAGTTCTAAAATTGGATAAAATAAAACAAAACAAAAACCCTCAACTGGCCTGATTTCAAGTTTTGGGGATGAAAATAGCACACCCCTCCAAATGTGAATATAGAAAAACATTTTCTGCTGTTCCCCGACCCCGGATTGTAGTTTTTTCTTCTCTCTCTCAACTTCTTAGATAGCATCCATAGTTATATCACTTTTGAATTTATAAGGGAAAAACGGGAAAGAAGATTAAATCAGACTACCCTGCATGTTGTTGTGAGAATCAAATTGGATAATATATGTTAATTGCTTTGCCAGCCTTAAACAAGCATGTAAATGCTAGCCAGGTGGGGGGATAACTTACAGGTAGACAGGGAAGACAACACATATGGATAATAGAGGTATATCCAAGATAGGGAAGGCATTCCCTTTTGGTAAGGAGATGTGTATCTGTCACTTCTTTTAGAATCGGAGGCTTATAGCAAAAAAACAAACAAAAACAAAAAAACCAAAAAACCACCCAAGGTGGAGAGCTATTCTCTCTTGCTCTCCCTAAATACTACACAAAACATTTATCAGAAAAGTGAGAAAGCATCCATTGAGGCAGAGGCATCACACAGGGAGGGAGCGTTCGTGGCCAAGAAAAATCATTCGAAGTCTCCATGTCTATTGTTCTACGCATAGAGTCATCACCTCAAAATGACTCTTGGAAGCCAGGGCTGGTTCTCCCTTGAATCCGTAGTTAACCACCTTCTCAGCTGCCAGTGGGTCATGTTCCTGGAAACGTTTTCTCCCTAGAGTCACTGCTTCTGTTTCTAGCTTTGATTCCCTTGAATTGTTGAATGGACGTCTTCTGCTGGACAAGTATCTCTGAGTTAGCTATATCATGGCCAATGGAAGGAAGGAGAGAGAAGTCCCTTTCTCCCATTCCTGACCCCCTTCCCTGCCACCTGCTTCCCTCTGATAGAGGCCATATTCCACAAAGATGTTCCAAGACCTACACTGACTCAAACCTACTTAAGCTAACTTTCAGAACCGCAGTTTTTTAAGGGCCTCTTAGGAGTCTGGTCAAATGCTTTTCCCAGACAATCGTTGATAACTCATAATTCAATCAAGGAACAACTCCATCACCACTGAGTACATGAGATGCATTATAGCTCGTTGGCCCATAAGTAACTCCAACCCTAAAGTACTTTGAATTGTTACTCTCAGCATAAAACGGAATTTCATCTTCCTTCTTACTGAGTCACGAATCCTGATCCCTCCAAGTGCTTTACTTTTGATGAAATTAAAGTCTGCCTTCTTAGAGATGGAGGAGCTATCTTGCTG
Organism: Antechinus flavipes; assembly: GCF_016432865.1. Lineage (NCBI taxonomy): Eukaryota > Metazoa > Chordata > Mammalia > Dasyuromorphia > Dasyuridae > Antechinus > Antechinus flavipes. The sequence continues at coordinate 619,225,486 of NC_067400.1, forward strand.
GCACACCCTGTGGAGTTCTCGTTTTTTCATTTAGCAGCTTCTGAATTTTCCCATTCTTTTCATCAAACCAGTCTTGATATTTGTGACTGTCCTGACACAGGTGAGCAAATGCAGTCCTTCACACCAAATCTCTGAGAGCTCCCCACTCCTTTTCTGCACCACTTGCCAATTTTGTGTTGCCTCAACTTCCCCTTTAAGTTAGCAATAAACTGTTTCCTCTCAGAGAAGTTCTCAAATCTTCTGGTTCTTTTTGCCTTGATGCCATTGCTTTTGTTGAATGCGAATATTTAGCTTGGAGAGGACAAGTCCTTCACTGGCTCAGCGCTCTGAACCACAGAGAGTGTCTTTGTCACTCTCACATCCTGTCTGTCTCTTCTCCTTACAATTATGTAATTATTAAAGCCTATTTTATTAAATTAAAAAGTCTATTAAAAGCCAGCGTTGGCTGGGAGGCTGCTCCCATGAAGTTTCATTGCATTTAGGTAAATGGACTTGTAATGCTCCTGAGTGATACCCAAATCAGAATAAAACATAGTAGGGAAATAGTAATTAAAACAAATAATCATGTGAATAATAAATAAATAATAAACAAACATAGATAATATTAATTTACAGTTTTATAAATCAATATCTGTCCACAAAAATCTTTGTGTATGGTTTAGTGACCTTGTTCCATTTAGGTAAATGGAAGACAGTGTTGATTCTGAGAAGATCATGAGATACACGAGTCTTCTGTAATGAGTGACCATCACTGCTGCTGTTTCCAACTCCATTTCTCTCAGTTCTTATTATCTCTTCAAAATAAAAATACTTCTATAAAACCTAATTGTTGTTAAGTGATTAAATGAGATCTAGTGGAAGGAAAACACCATAAGTGGTTTGGAGCCATGACACTGAAGAGAACCTACTCAAACCACTCAGGGTATCCCCAGAGCCTTGACAGAGAGATCCACTCACTCCTTTTCTGCCAGTAAAGAATGAAGCGAGAGATACTTGCCAAATAGTTTCTGGTTTACAATCAGTAAAAAGTATTGGGAAATTGAGTATCATTTGCAACAAACCAAAAATAGGCCAGTCTAGTTGAACTGTCAAATTCATGGAGGGGAGAAGGCAGAAGTGTCAGATACTCCTGGCTGCACTGGGCTTGTAATGCTCCTGAGTGATACCCAAATCTGAATAAAACATAGTAGGGAAATAGTAAGTAAAACAAATAATCATGTGAATAATAAATAAATAATAAACAAACATAGATAATATTAATTTACAGTTTTATAAATCAATATCTGTCCACAAAAATCTTTGTGTATGGTTTAGAAATTTTCTTTTTCTATTTGAACAAAGATAGAGAGAGGGAACCAAACAAGGTGCTACCCTTTGTTAAATAGTGAGAGTTTTAGAAGCATTGAACAATTTCCTATTTGGTCATTCGTAAACTGATTTCTTTCTGATGGAAGTTTTGTTAAAAATTACTGGTCAATCAATAATTAAGCTATTGAGTATAATGTACTTTGATGAAAAACAGTTTTTCTCCCTTTGTAAAACAAAGATAATCTATTTGAATGGTACAAAATTTGTTAAGGCTTAAGGTTCTTTCTCCATCTTACCCCTATCATCTTTATTAAAACAAGGACACAATTTCTTGGGAGTTATAAAAAGAGATGTCTGTCCATTGCTCTTCTGCAGTAATAATAAGTCTGCTTCAAATCTTGTGGCTAAGGCTATATTAAATATTAATATGCAAAGCATATTAAGAAGAAAGACTAAAGAAAAATGTTCATCTCTTTTTAAAGGAAGGAAGCATCAGCTCTGACACAATGAAACTTCATAGGAATATAAAACCACTGTGAAACTAGTGGTTTGGACTTTTGCTGCTGACTGATAAAAATAGAAATGTATGAATCTGCTTCCACATAGAAAGCAGTACACTTACAAAGATTTTAAGTTTTTATTTTACAATATCAAAAAATTAAGTTATGTTTAAATTAATTATAAGTTTGATAAAATTAAACTTATAGCAAAGTCCTTAATTTAAAACTAGGTGAGGATCATACTGAAAAAGAAAATGATAGGTTGATTTTGCTAGTTGGGGATGATAAGCAAATACAAAAATACTGGCTAAAATATCAGCCAACAGATTATAGTGATACAATAAAACAATTATTCATCATGGCAAAATAGGTTTTATACAAATCTTTTAAGGCTGGTTCAATATCAGAAAGACTATCAACTTAATAAAGCATGCACATAAAATCTCAGTAAAATCATTTAATGATAGCAAAAAAAATCCAGGAAGGCAGAGTGAACCTTGGCTGATTGGGAAGCAACCCTGGGCAAGACTGAACCAGGACCCTGGAAATGCAGAAGCAGCAGGGCAGGGACACTGTGGCTGAGGACATTGCAGGAGGGTGGAGTGCGTGGTTTGGGGTTCTTGGTCAGAGAACTGAAGGGAACCCCCTCAATTAGAGGTGCTTACATTAATACGTCTTATTAAAAGAAATGAACCGGCAAAGAAGAAAGAACCCCACTATAGAAACATACTAGGGGAACAGGGAAAACTGATTCATCTTCAGAGGAGGACACTTTAGTAAAACAAAACAGAACAGAACAGAGCAACGTCCACCCCAAAGAGTAACATGAAATGGCTTCCTGCCCAGAGAGAATTTATAAAAGAACCCAAAAAAGAATTCAAAAATCAAATAAGAGACATTGAGGAAAAACTAAAGAAAAAAATTAAAACCATCCAAAAAAAAAGATTATGAAAAAAATGTTAATTAATTAGAAAAGAAGGTATAGAGTCTCAAGGATGAAAATAACTCTATGAAAATTGGAATCGGGCAAGGGCAAGGGAGTGAAGCTATGAGAGAACAGTCTATTGGAATTGCCTTCAATCCCCTCATTGTTGGGGGAAAAAAAAAAAAACAAGTCCATTACAGTTGAGCATCACATAATCTTGTTGTTACTGTGTACAATGTTCTCTTGGTTCTGTTCACTTCACTTACCATCAGTTCACATAAGTCTTTGCAGACTTTTCTGAAACCAGCCTGCTCATTTCTTATAGAACAATAATATTCCATAACATTCATATACTATAACTTATCCATCCATTTCCGAACTGATGGGCATCCCCTTAATTTTCAGTTCCTTGAACTACAAAAAGAGTATTTTCCAAAAACATGTTTGCACCTGTGGGTCTTTTCTCCTCTTTTATGATCCTTTTGGGATATAGACCCAATAGAAACACTGCAGGATCAAAAGGTATGCACCTTTTGAGCATAGTTCCAAATTAATCTCCAGAATGATTGGATCAATTCACAATCCCACCAACAATGTATTAGTCTTCCAGTTTTCCCACACCCCTTCCAACATATCTTTTCCTTCCTGATATCATTAATATCTTTTCTTGCCATTTTAGTCAATCTGAGAAGTGTAAAGTGGTATTTCAGAGTTGAATTAATTTGCATTTGTGATTTAGAGTATTTTTTCATATAACTAGAAATGGGTTTGATTTCTTCATCTGAAAACTGTTAATATCTTTTGACCATTTATCATTGGGAGTATGGTTTGTATTCTTATAAATTCGAATCAGTTCTCTATATATTTTAGAAATGATCCTGTAAGTTTTTTTTTTTTTTTTACCAGCTTTATGCTTCCCTTCTAATCTTGGCTGCATTGCTTTTGTTTGTAAAACACTTTTTAATTATCCATTTTGTATTTTATAATGTTCTCTGGTTTTTCTTTGGCCATAAATTCCTCCATTCTTTACAGATCTGAGAAGTAAACTATCCCTTCTTCTTCTAATTTGCTTATCGTATCACCCTCTATATTTAAATCATGAATTTTGACCTTATCTTGGTATAGGGGGCTAGATAATAGCCAATGCCTAGTTTCTGCCATACAATTTTTCAGTTTTCCCTAACAATTTTTTAAAATATTGAGTTCTTATCCCAGAAGTTGGACTCTTAGGATTTATCCAACACTAGATCGTTATAGTCACTGTGTCTTGTAAACCTAACCTATTCCACTGACTCGCCTTTCTTATTTCTTCGCGTGTACCAAATGATTTTGATGACTGCTGCTTTATAATATAGTTTTAAGTCTGATACGAGGCTACCTTACTTTGCATTGTTTTTCATTAATTCCCTTGAAATTCTTGACTTTTTGTTCTTCCAGATGAATATTGTTCTAGTTCTGTAAATTCTTGGTAGTTTGATTAGCAAAACACTAAATAAGCAGGTTATTTTATAAAATAAAATTTATAAGGAGAATTGTCATTTTTATTATATTAGCGCAAAACATGAGCAAAAATCTATCTTTTAAAGAACAATAGCAAAAAAAGTGAATGCTGCAAATTTAAAAGGCCCAAGCTTCTCCCTTCCTCTCTAATCCCTCCTCCATCCTCAACCTTTTCTTTGCAGAACAAAGAAGCTATGAATAGGTAACCTTATATACACCATCAGGCTTTTTCAATATTCATTAGTTTGGTTGAATTCTTTTCTCATTTTATTCTCTCCATCATAAGAGATGGTTCCCCTTCTTCCCCCTGGAAGTGGGAGAGAGGAAGGATATAGTGGGAAATAAAGTTATCATAAAAACAAATGTCAATTTTAAAAAATACAAAAGGGGGAAAGGAACATAAGACTTGTTCCTACTGGCCCTCACTATTTGCCTCTGGGGATAGGGGTTTGTCCTTTAAATCATTATATAAATGTGAGTTATTGCTATGATTAATGTTATTATTCCTAGGTATAGGATATCCTAGATAGAATAAGACCACGATTACTATTATCGCTTTCCATCCCAGAGAGAGACAGAGATGGGACTTTAGGGACCTCCTCGGGAGTCAGGAAAGATTATCAAAGAACTCTTGTGGAGAAAAAGCTGGATTAGACCAGACATCCTGAGGAGGGGGAACAGATAGGGGACAGCTAGGAAATCCGGCATGGCCCTGTGGGGACACCATGTTTCCTTACAATCCCTCCTCCCTGGGGATGGAGTCCTTCCAGACTGTGGGTCAGCAGGATCCACAAGGAAAGGAGGAGGGTTTACCGGCCACCTCCACGCCGGCATTTCTCCCTCAGCTCCCCTCCTCCTCTGGTCTCCTTCCCTCCCAGAAGCTGGAGCTCCTTGAGACCAGGTTCAAAGATTTGAGAACTCTTCTTTCCATTGCTCCCCACCCTCCTGTTCCTGTTCCTCTCTTCCTCTTTGCCCCAGATCCCTGTTCCTTCCTCCTTGAGGACTATATAATTGGATCTGGTTCCACCCCAGGACTCAGTTCTGGACTCTCCTGAGCCCTGGATCTCACCATGGACCTGTTGCTGCTATTGTTGCTTCTGCTGCCCCTACTCTGGAGGGGTAAGTCAGGACGAAAGAGGCGTGAAAGGAAAAGGAAGAGGTTGGGGGGAAATTGGCTCTGGAAAGGTGGAGGAGCAGGAGGGGGAACATGGCAAATCCCAGCTTCTTGAGTCTCTCTCTCTCTCTCTCTCTCTCTTTTTCCTTCATTTCTTTCTTTCTTTTTTTTCTCTCTCTCTGTCTCTGTCTCTCTCTCTCTCCCCCCCCTTTCCCTCCCTTCCTCTCCCCTCCTTCTCTCTCTGTGTCTCTCTGTCTCTTTCCTTCATTTCTTTCTTTCTTTTTTTTTCTCTCTCTCTGTCTGTCTGTCTCTGTCTGTCTGTCTCTCTCTCTCTCTCTCTCTCTCCCCCCTTCCCTCCCTTCCTCCCCCCTCCTTCTCTCTCTGTGTCTCTCTCTCTGTCTCTTTCCTTCATTTCTTTCTTTCTTTTCTCTCTGTCTGTCTCTCTGTCTCTGTCTCTGTCTCTCTCTCCCCCCTTCCCTCCCTTCCTCCCCCCTCCTTCTCTCTCTGTCTCTCTCTGTCTCTGTCTCTCTCTCTGTCTCTTTCCTTCATTTCTTTCTTTCTTTTTTTTCTCTCTCTCTGTCTCTCTGTCTCTGTCTCTGTCTCTGTCTCTCTCTCCCCCCTTCCCTCCCTTCCTCCCCCCTCTTTCTCTCTCTGTCTCTCTCTTTCTCGCTCCCTTCTTTTCTCCCTCCCCTTTCCTCCCTCTCTCCACAGGAACCATCTCTCAGAATGCGGACCATGGGATTCACGTCCCGGCGTCGGTGACTGTGCAGGAGGGGCTGTGCGTCTCCATCCCCTGCTCCTTCTATTACCCGCAGCGATACAGGAATAACAAGACCGTTCACGGATACTGGTACTACCACGGCTACTGGAACAAGAGGTATCTCGTGGCCACCAGCGACGGCCAGGTGAAGGCCGACCCCTGGGCCGGAGGCCGGTTCCTGCTGGCTGGGGACCCCCGGAGGGACAGCTGCTCCCTGCACCTGATCGGAGCCCAGAAGGGTGACGCGGGGACCTACTCGTTCCGGGTGCAGAAGGACAACATGGCTTACAGTTACACCCAGAAGATGGTATCTATCCAGGTAGCTGGTGAGAAGCCTATTGCAGGGCAGTGTTTGGGGGGCACTGAGTGCTGGGGGAATTGTGGGCTTCAGGGCTGGGGGGACGGCCGTTGTGGCTCCCGGGAAGAACATAACCTCAGCCAGGGGAAGGACCGGTGAGGGACCGAGCTGGGGGTGGGCGGGTCTCTGTGGGGGCCATCAAAGGCTGATGAGGTGGGGGGGGCGCTGGGGCTTTCCGAAGGATGGCCACGCTGCAGTCGGCTGCTTGGGGGGAGAGGCCCAGTTCCTGGGGAAGGCGAAGGATGGTTGGGGACGGAAAGCTAAGGGTCAGGACGTGAGAAGGGCCACATGAGGGGAACGACCCCAGGGAGCCCCTCAGACTGTTGCCCAGGAGCCGACGACGTGGAGCCCTTCCCCCACCCCCGGAGGGCTTTCTCCCCCCCAGATCTAACCCAGAGGCCGGAGATCCACCTGCCGCAGGTCCTGCGGGCCGGGCTCCCCGTGAATCTGACCTGCACGGTTCCCGGGGCCTGCAGAGGAGGGACAGCCATCGCCTTCCTCTGGACCGGGACCGCCCTGTCGGCCTCCCCGGCTCTCTCGGCCCCCCGACTCCTCTTCACCCCCAAGCCTCAGGACCACGGCACTAGTCTCACCTGCGAAGCCACCTTCAGGGACTTGGGCGTGACCACGAGGACCACAGCCCAGCTCAGCGTCCTCTGTGAGTTCTGGGAGGGGCCGGGACAAGGACCCCCAGGGAGTGAGGGGGTTCTGGCTGCTGGGTCCCCCCCCGGGGAGGAAGGCTGGGGGCTCCCACTTCCAGCCCCAGCCCACAGTCACCCTCTGTTGCAGACCCTCCCCAGGCCATGAAGATCGTTGCTTCCGTGGGGAATGGGACAGGTATGTTTGCAGAGGCTGCTGGGGTTTGGGGCTGGGGAGGAGAAAGTCCCAGGAGGAAGGTCAGGCTTCTCTCCCTTCTCTCTCAGGCTCGGCTCTCCCGAGAAACGCCTCCTCCCTGGTGGTCCTGGAGGGGGGATCCGTGACCCTGGCCTGCTCCTCGCACAGCAAGCCCCCGGCCACGCTGAGCTGGGCTCGCGGACACCACGTGCTGAACTCCAGCCACAGCCCGGGGGCCGGGGTCCTCCACCTGGAGCTGTCCCACCTGGGGGGCGAGGCCGGCGGGGAGTACACCTGTCACGCCAGGAACCCGCTGGGGAGTCAGAGCTACTCAGTGAGGCTCTGCGTGCAGAGTGAGTCAGAGGGACGGGCCGCTGGGTAGCCCCCCAAGAACTAACGGATATTCCATGTCCCCGTGCCCCCCAGACACCTCCTCCAGCTTCGCCCCCTCCAGCGGGGGGAGCACCCAGGGCCCGCCTGGGAACAGAGGGCCAGAGCCTCGGGAGTGAGCGGGGGGACATTCGGCGGGGACCCGCTCAGACTGGGGCATAGGAAGGAGATAGCACCGAGGCCGGGGGCGGGTGCCAGGGCAGCAGCGTGAGGAAGAGCCCCTCGGAGGCCTGGGGGGCTCTGGGCCGTCCCTGCTCACACAAGCTGCCCCCTGAGTCTCTCTCTTCTCCCAGCCCTGACCCAGAGGCCAGAGCTGCAGGTCCCAGAGATCCTGGAGAGGGGGAAGCCGGTCACCCTGACCTGTCTGGTCCCCGGGCTCTGCAGACAAGGGAAGCACTTCTCCTTCCTCTGGAGCGGACCTGCCCTCTCCTCGCGCGGCCCCGCCCCGCTGAACACCTCCAGACTGCTCTTGGTCCCCCACGCCCAGGACCACAGCACCAACGTCACCTGCCGGGTGGTGTTTCCCCAGGCCCGAGTGAGCTTGGAGAGAACCGTCCGGCTCACGGTTATCTGTGAGTCCCGGGGAGGGTCTGCCCGGGGAAGGCGGCTGGGGAGGGTCCAGGGCCTGAGACCCCGGGGAGGTGCGAGAAGCAGGAACAGGGAAGCTAGGGAGGGGGTGGAGGAGGGGAGGGACCCTCGCCCAGACCCCGCCGTTCCATTGCAGACCCTCCCCAGAATGTGACCGTGCACGTGTCCCGGGCAAACAGAACAGGTAGGTTTTCGAGGAGCAGCACCGTGGGCCAGAGGGGACGGTCGGGAGAAGGCTCGGACCCTCCTCAGCCTCCGTGTGGGGCCGAGATAGAACCAGAGGTGGAGCCTTCCTCACCACCCGGGCTCTCCTGCTTCTCTCCAGGCCTAGAATTACTAGGAAACACCTCGTCCCTGCAGGCCCTGGAGGGCGAGTCCCTGACTCTGGTCTGTGCCACAAAAAGCAACCCCCCAGCCGCCCTGCTCTGGGCCTACAGAGACCAAGTCCTGCGGGCCCCGGAGGGCTCCGATGCTGGGATCCTGCCCCTGGAGCTGCCCAGGCTGAGCCCCAAGGACAGGGGCGAATACACCTGCCGAGCTCAGCACCCCCTGGGAGCCCAGCAGCACACAGTGAAGCTCTGTGTACAGAGTGAGTGGGAGGGAGCCGGGGGTCCAGCCGGGGGCCCAACTGGGGGCACAGCCAGGGGTCCAACTGGGGGTCCAGTCAGGGGTCCAGCTGGTGGTCCAACTGGGGATCCAGCCGGGGGTCCAACTGGGGGCACATCTGGGGGTCCAGCCAGGGGTCCAGTCAGGGGCACAGCCAGGGGTCCAGCTGGGGGTCCAGCTGAAGCAGGTGCTGGGGACACTGGAGCTGACAGCTGGGCCTGCTCTGGAGCACGCCCCTTCTAACCCCCAGGCTGTCTCCCTCAGCCTGCTCTTGTTGCCCTGTTTCTGAGGAGGAGGATGGCTCCTGGCCTTTGATCTTCACCCTGCTTCGAGGAGCCCTCATGGGAGTCGGCTTTCTTCTCACCTATGGCCTGACCTGGCTCTATTACACCTGGTGAGTTGGATTCTGCCCCTCCCTGACAGGCTTCAGGGTCCTGGAGACCTCAGCCTGTGGCTCTCCCCGCAGGGCAGGAATGGGGCAGGAGCCCATCTGAGCTGAGCCTCTGACAGGGGTCTTGCTTTCTCCACAGTCGGGTCAGCCAGCCTCCGGATACCACAGACAAGAGCGAGCCCATTGGCATCTACTCAGTCCCTGAGTGGTACGGATCCCTGGATGTGCCAAAGCTGGAGACCTGTGGAAAAAAATCTCAATAGCCAGCACCTCGTGGATTTTATATACTTGCTCTTCCCTCAGCAGGTAAGGGCTCTGAAATCCTCCCCATGACTTTTTATTGACTCCCAAGTTTACTCCCCAAAGTACCGTCCCAAACTTTCTCTTCTTCTCATGCCCCTGACCCCACTTAAAAGAAACTCTTACTTCTCAGAGAAGACAATGCATTCTCTCCCTTCCTCATCTGAATAAGCCCCCTTTTCTCCTCTCCTTGTGCCCTCTAGTCTCGAAAGCTGAACCATCCTTGCCGTGATAGCCTCAGTCTTGGGGTGATAGCCTCCGACATTCCCCATGTCATTCCAAGAAATGAGGAAAGTACCTAGACCAAGCCTTCCCTGATCAGGAATCCTCTGGACAACTTTCCTGAAAGGGGCTCATGCACTTTCTGCTAGGAGGACCCCCCTTGAAGCAACTCAGCATCTTTAATAACGCTTAGGAAACTTTATAAAACCAACATGGCTTATGTCTCTACCTCACACTTACCTGGCTTCTCCTGTCCCTGGGGCCCATCAGAACAAGTCTCAATCACCTAATCACCCTTCAAAATACTTGGAGAAAGCCATGATGTCTCCTCTACTTCTCCAAGGTTCCTCCTCTCTGGGCTAAACATACCCATTTCCTTCTCATCACCTTCAAATGACATGTTCTCTAGTCCTACTCCTCTCATCATTCTGCTGTCTTTCACAAAAAAAACAAAACAAAACAAAAAAAAAACCTAGCATTTTTGTCCTTATCCATCATTTTGTGAAGTTAAATTTCAGCTGCCTGTAAGTCACCTGGTTTGGGAGAAGTCACAGGATTACTCCCCCTCCCAAAGATGACCTGACTTTAAAGAATGTCACACAGCTAACTCTCTCCCTCCCCTCAGGGTCTCCCCCGTCTCTCCACCAATAAGAAACTAGATGTTTCAATCCCTATTATTCCCTCCAAATGGTATATTAACTAGGAGCCTTGGTCCTGGTTTGTTTCTGCAGCCACGTGCTAAATAAATCATTGCCTGGATGTCATTACTGGCTTTCTTTATTCCTCTTCTTTTACTGTTCTGTTTGTCAATATTCTTCCTAAAAAGCGAGGCCTCTAACTAAACAGTGTTCTAGATAAGTCTTGTCCAAGATGGAGGATGCAATGATGGTAATGGGTTATTATTTAAGAATATGCAAGCTTATTCAATATCCAATGTCCCTCCCAAGGACATTGCTCCCAGCAGGATGAGCTTCCTTTGTTCTCCTGCAGCCCTGCTGGTCTCCCAGGAGGTTTGAGCATCATCTTGGATAGATGGACAGAGCATGATCTTGGGTCAACTCTAGGAACTCGGATGCTTTTTTGTGTAGCCAGCGAGGAGTCCCTGCCCTGCTTCCTGAACTAAGAAAGCCCTGAGCTTGGGTCCTGATCCTTGTCCTGTGTCACAGGGAAGAGCAAGTGGATCCCTACACTCTCTTTCCTCTCCCAATACCACATATGCCTTATGGGTACATCATTTTTCTTTTTTAATTTTTTAATTATAACTTTTTATTGACAGTATATAAGCCTGGGTAATTTTTTACAACATTATCCCTTGAACTCACTTTTATTCTGATTTTTCCCTTCCCTCTCTCCACCCCCTCCCCTAGATGGCAGGCAGTCTTATACATATTAAATAAGTTATAGTATATTCTAGATACAATATATGTGTGCAGAACCGAACAGTTCTCTTGTTGCACAGAAAGGAACATCATTTTTCAAGGAATGCCCATAAGATCCTGAGTTTGAGGTCAGAGTAACAAAAATACACTCACAAGTTTCCGCCTTCATTTGACTGCCTTATGAAAAAGCTTTGTTCGGATTTGTAATGCACTAGAAGAGTGTAACAGAATTGGCAATGATGAGTTTTGAATGGTACCCAGCAGAACCCTGTGGCACATGGGCACTCAATAATCCTTGATAATAATGGCTGATTCTGGGCATCTTAAAATTCAGTAAAAAAAAAAACAAAACAAAACAAAACAAAAAAAAAACCTCTCCAATGTCTTCAATTTGTTGGGTTATCAGTCTTCAGCGCATTCAGGAAATATAAATACATATCAACACAAAAAGTCCCTTGAAACATGGGTAGGTTGTTCTCATCTGTCACTTAAACTGGCATATGAAGCAGCAGCTGCTAATGTCCTATTTCCTCTTCTAAGAAGAAAGACTCTATTCATAGTTCAGGGTAAGGTTTGGGGTTTTGTTTTGTTTTGTTTTCCTGATTTGGCAGCTTCCCTTTTTTTGACATCTTGAAGCACAGTCTATCTATGCTTTCAAACTGAATCCTCTCCAGATTATTTGTGGGTGTATTGGGCCCAATTCAGCAGCTTTCTCTGATCTTGTATTCTTATATGCCATTTCTTCTTTTTCACCAAGCTGAGTGTAAATATGGAAATTCCATTGTTATTGATAATAAGCACAGATTACTAGGAAGATACTGGCAGAGAGATCCCATTTTTTGGGGTTTATTTGTTGTCCTTTGAGGTTTTTTTTCTTCAAATTTTCTTTTCTATTATTGGGACTTTGGAAAACGTCCACAAATATGATCATTTCCATCTCCAGAAAAAGTGAATTATTTATGAAATTGAAAATCTCTATTATATACATGTAGTTTAGTTTTTCAGTTTATAATAAATTTGTCACAGTAATTTCAAGACTGTTCTACTCATTTTTGTCTCTTTCTCAGCTTCCTTCCACTCTCTTATTTATTGTTAGATGTTTTATTAATGCCATTTTTTTTGCACTAATAGTTTTATTGTCTTCTTCCTCCTCCAAAAATAAAAACTTAAAAATCCTCCTTTGTAACAAATAAGTATAGTCAAGAAAACCAAATCCACATGTTCTGCATCACTGGATCATTGTTCCTCTATTAAGAGATGGGAAATATGATTCATCTTCAGTGTTCCAGAGATGTGACCATTCACTGCATTGATCAGCATTTTTTGGATTCTTACAAAGTTGTTTTTTTCTTTACAATGTTTTTGTTACAATAAGTACAGCCTTTTCTCTAGGTTCTGCTCACCTCACTCTGTATCAGCTCACAAAAATTTTCTAGGGTTTCATGGAATCGTATCATATTTGCAGAAATGTGCTGGTAAATATTTAACAACCAGCTTTTCTAATATATATGACATACTTTTAGATTGAACCTGCATTATTACCATTTTCTTCATCACTTCCTTAACTCTAGACAATCAACAAAATAATAAATCCAGCCTTGATTTGTGGCATTTGCTAATTTCCAATATGTAAATACTCACAATGAAAATTTAACAACCGGCTCTTGGTAAATCTATACAAGCTGGCTCCAAAACATCCTTGAATATCTGACATTTCTTATGGTATATTAATATTCCAGTACATTCAGTCTCCCAGGTCTCCCCCAACTGATGAGTACTCTTCCTTACTTTCCAGTTTTGTACCATCAAAAAGTGTTGCTATAAATATTTTTATACACATGGATCCTTTTTCTGTTTCTATGAATCCAGAGAATATACCTAATATGATATTGCTAAGTCAAAAGGTATACACAGTTTTATTTGAATATTGTTTCAAATTGCTTTCCAGGTTGGCTGACCAATTCTTCGCTCCACCAACAATGAATTTAGTGTACCTATCCTCTCATTTCCCCTCCAACAATTATTATTTTTCTTTTTTGGATATCTTTTATAATATGATAAATCTGAGGTAGCATCTAAGAGTCACTTTAATTGTCTTTTCTATCATTATTAGTTATCTGAAGCATTTCCTCTGAGGTTGTTGATAACTTGCATTTCTCTGAGAACTAGAATCTTTGACCATTTATATTCTGGAGAATCACTCTTGCTCATATATATTTTATGCATTTTCTTATTTTTAGAAAATCAGGTCCCTATTGGTAAAATTTACTACAAAGATTTTTATTTTTCCCTTTTTGGGAGGGAGGGGGAAAGCAATTCAAGATTAGGTGACTTGCCCACGGTCACACATCTAGCAAGTGTTAAGTATCTGAGACCAGATTTGAACTCAGGTCCTCCTGATTCCAGGGCTAGTGCTCTATTCGGTATGCCATTTAGTTGCCCCTACAAAGATTTTTCCCCCTAGTTAACTGTTTGCCCACTCATTTTAAATACTTGATTTTATATAAAAATGTCAATTTTATGTAAACCAAATTGTGTATTTTATCTCCTGTAATTGTTAGTATCCTTGATTTATTCCCTCATCCATAGCTGTGATTCCTTTCTCCTCTATGGCATGGACTTTTAAATCTAGGTCATATATCTCTTTGGAATTTATTGTGGTATATATACTATATATACTTTTCAGACCACAACTCCCATGGGGTCCTTGGATGGATTTCTGGAAGTCCTTGAACTTAAAGAAGATGCCCCATATTTATTTATTTTCACTAGCCTCAACCTGAAACTTAGCATTTCCTTCCATTATGAATGCAGATATCATCACATTGGCATTGCAATGCCCATGACTTTGTCACTAAGAAAAATCATGGCTATTTTCAAATCACATTACAACTGCTGCCGGCATCTCAGAATATTCTTTACATTGATCATTACTTCAAAAAGCTCTGTAGTTGTCAGATCTGCCACTAGCTGGCAAGTGATCACAATCTTCCCGTCTACAGACTGTGTTGTTGGGTCATTCGGTCCTTCTGATTCTTTGTGACCTCCTGGAATATCGCTGACCAGGTCCTTCCATCCTCTACTATCTCTTAAAGAATGCCTAAGTTCATGGTCATTGTTTCCACGATACTATATCTCTGTCTCTCTACTGCAGAGATCCCAACTCTACCGGGCTGGCCATATTGTTCAAATGGTACGCTTGCCATAAAGAGTATTGCCTCACACAGGGCAAGTGCTCCCATAGTGGTCAGAAAAATGTCTCCCTTAGGAACTTTAGGGGCAGCCGGGTGGGGCAGTGGATAGAGCACCAGCCCTGAAGTCAGGAGGACCTGAGTTCAAATCTGATCTCAGACACTTAACACTACCTAGCTGTGTGAGCCTGGGCAAGTCACTTACCCCCAGTTGTCTCAGCAGAAAAAAAAGAAAAAGAAATAACGTTAGAATTGATTGCGTGACATGGGAGACATTGTCACAGGACCGCCAGCATGCCGTGCCCTAGTCAGAGAAGGGCAAAACAGAATGGGAATAGCTCAAAAGAAAAGCCGGATGTGCAAAGTTCATATGGACTAATTGTGCCCAATCTGTGGCAAAGCATTCTGGTCTGAGTAGCCACAGTGGGACACACTGTAACTGAACTCTAACATGGTGATGTCATTTTGGTCATCTTCAAGAATGAAGTACAATAACAAGCAATCTATCCATCTCATCTTCGGCCATTCCCTTTTCCTTTTATCTTAAATTTTCCCTAACATCGGGGCTTTTTTTCCCCAATGAATCCCATTTTTCTCATTATGTGCCCAAAGTATTTAAATTTCAGCTTCGGTATTTGACTTCACAGTGAATAGCTTGAATTAATGTCTTTAAGTGTTGACTAATTTGATCTCCTTGCTGTCCAAGGGACTCTTGAAAGTCCTCTTCAGTTCCATAATTCAAAACTGCAGTACTCAGTTTTCCTTCTAAGTCCAATTCTCACAGCCAGATATTGCTACTGGAAAAACCATAGCTTTTGACTATCTTGTCAGCAAGATGATACCTCTGCTTTTTAACACTCTGCCCAGATTTGCCATAGATTTTCTTCCAAGGAGGAAGAGTCTTTTAATTTCATGGTAGCAGTCAATATCTGCAGTGATCTTTGAGCCCAAGGACAGAAAACCTGATGCGGCTTTCATTCCTTCTCCCTCTATTGGCCAGGGAGTGATGAGATCAGTTGCCAAAATCTTAGATTTTTTGATTGAAAAACTTCAAGCTGGCTTTTACAACTCTCCTCTTTCACCCTTACCAAAAGGCTTCTAATTCTCATCACTTTCTGCCATCAGAGTGGTATCAGCTGCGTATCTGAGATTGTTGATGTTTCTCCTTGGTTCCGGTTTTTGATTCATCCAATCTGACATTTCACATGAAGTACTCTGCCTTTATGTTAAGTAAATAAGGTGACAATATGTCCTTATCATACTCCTTTTATGATCTTAAACCAATTAGTTGCTTCATATTCAATTCTGTTGCTTCTTGAACCACGTATAGGTTCCTGTAGGGATGTGAGACGATCTAGTATTCCCATTTCTCTAAGGACTTCTCATATTTTGTTGTGCTTCACACAGTTGAAGACTTTAAGTATAGTAGATGAGGCAGAAATAGATATTTTTCTGAAACTCTCTTACTTTCTCCATAATCTAATACATAATCTGATACAGCAATACATTCAGTATTCTATAACCATAGTTCATCTCTTCAACAAAAGTGGGAAAATATATTTTCTCATCTCTAGTCACTGAAATTGCAAAATGTTCAATTTTGTTTTCCTCTACTTAAATTATTGTGGTCATTGTATGGATTAATTGCCTGATTTTGATGATTTTCACTTGAGCTAGTTCCTCTAAGTCTTCCCATATCTTCATAAATGCGTCATATTTATCATCTCGTATGTGTAGAAATCACAAAGAAGAAAATTTAGGGTTGATGTCAGAAATGACTTTTAAACAATTAGATCTGCCCAAAGGAGGCTCCTTCAGAGGTCCTGAGTCCCCTCTGCTTAGAGGTCTTCAAAAAGTCCCTGGATAACACATATCAATAATGTTATAACGTGAGGATACTTTTCATGGAGGAATTGAACTATCTGGCTCCCAAAGTCCCTTCCAACTCTTGAATTCTAGGATTTTTAAAATTATAATGCATTATATCTAAGTTAGTTATATTAATTATTACCATGTATATTATTATAATAATTATATATTAACATTAATATGTGTTAATATATAACATAACTATATATCTACATAACATAACTCATATAGCCACTATCCAGTCCATAGGCATCCACTTTCTGTCCGCTTCTTTACTTCTACAAAAAATGATGCTATGAACACTTTGGTATATATGGAGTCTATCTTTCAGACTTCTTTAGTGTCTGCCCTGCAGCTGAATCTCCAGGAAAAAGAGTTCGGACATTTTAAAAACTTTTTTTTAGCATAATTCTCCATTGCTTTCCAGAATGTTTGGATCAATCTACAGTTCAATCAATAGTATATTGACTTATCTGTCTTCTCTCAGGCCTTCTAATATCGAGTCTTTCCATCTTTTTGCCACCCTTGTCAGTTTTCTAAGTATAAGTTGAAATCTCTGTTGTTTTCATTTATATTCTTCCAATTTTTAATAATTTTGGAGTAGTCTTTCAGGTGATTGTCAATAGTTTCGATTCTTTTTAGGAACAATTATTCATATCTTCTGACCGCTTGGGGAATTAGTATTATATACTTGTGTTAGCTTTCCTGTGTTAATCTCTTGGATATAGGACTTTTATCGGAGATTCTTCCTATTTCATCTGTTAGGGGGTTTGCTTGAATATTCCTACATCAGCTGGCGTGGAAGTATCCTGCACAGTGTCTTCCTACTATCTCCTTTGACTGGCTGCAGAGCCAGAACAGACTGAATCTCTAAAAATGACCAGTCTGGGACATTCTTTGGATGCTCTTTCCTACTGTGTAAGTGTAGGGTAAAGATCACATTTCCTCCATGAACTGAACTGGAGAAGGAACTGCTGCCTCCTCCCTTTGGGCCCTGCAAAATGGGAAATGGGAAGTTTGTTTCTGTCTGCTTCATGTGTCCTGAGTTTGAGCTGTCTGAGGTAATTGCCACAGATGGGGAATCTGAGTCATGGTGCCTTTGGAGCTGGTATCACAATCCCATCAGCCTGGGGAAACCAGGGCACCTCGAACTTACATCCTGGGGAGGATTCTGGACTTGGACCCGTGACTCTGGAGGAACTAAGCTCCGTGTCTGACATTGTTGTTTTTGAAGAGAAAATTCTTTTGTAAAAGTTATCCCATTCAACTGGGCTTATATCCCAAAGAGATTTTAAAGAAGGGAAAGGGGCCTGTATATGCAAGAATGTTTGCGGTAGCCCTGTTTGTAGAGGCCAGAAACTGAAACTGAGTAGATGCCCATCAATTGGAGAATGGCTGAATAAATTGTGGTATATGAATAATATGGAATACTATTGTTCTGTAAGAAATGAGCAGCAGGAGGATTTCAGAAAGGCCTGGAGAGACTTATATGAACTGATACTGAATGAAATGAGCAAGACCAGGAGATCCTTATATACTTCAACAACAATACTATATGATGATCAATTCTGATGGACGTGGCCCTCTTCAACAATGAGATGAACCAAATCAGTTCCAATAGAGCAGTAATGAACTGAACCAGCTACACTCAGCGAAAGAACTCCAGGAGATGACTATGAACCATTATATAGAATTCCCAATCCCTCTATTTTTGTCCACTTGCATTTTTGATTTCCTTCACAGGCTAATAGTACACTATTTCACAGTCTGATTCTTTTTGTACAGCAAAATAACTGTTAGGACATGTATACATATATTGTATTTAATTTATACTTTAACATATTTAACATGTATTGGTCAATCTGCCATCTGGGGGAAGGGATGGAGGGAAGAAGGGAAAAAGTTGGAAAAAAGGATTGGCAACTGTCAATGCTGAAAAATTACCCCTGCATATATCTTGTAAATAAAAAGCTATAATAAAAACTTTTTTTTAAAAAGTTAACCCAACTGTTAGTGGTTATATGGGTTTTAACTGCACCCTTGAGGGAACATCATTAAGAATGTCTGAACCATTTGCAGAGACCCTCGATTCCTCCAAACTCTTTAAAGTATCAGAGAACCTGGGAGTGGAGTAAAATCCAACTTACCTGTTCCTGAGGCAGGAGAGGAGTCTTACCCTTTAACTGGGACAGGTTGGGATGGATCCATTGATTTATTCAAATAATTCTTCTATTCTTACACTTAATTCTTGGTACAGAAATTATCATTATTATTACTATTGTTTTTCATTATTCTCATCTTTATATTCTATAAGATGTTATAATAGATTTTTAAATAAATCCTTTACAGTATTGGTACCATCTCTATGCAAAAGTCCCTGCTTTAACATAAAAGCACAAAAAGTTTACAACTACTCCGAGTGCAATTTCCCCATTAACCAGAAGGTGGCACTCTGAGCTCAAGCTCTCCAACTCCGGGCTCTATGGAAACCATGGGCCTGGGTTTTCCACACTATACGGCCCCCTCTCCCCAGGCTCCCATTCCTGGCCAGCAGCCTATCTCACCTCTAATGCGGGCAGGGTTTAAAATAAACATAATTGATGGCGAAATGTTTCATGGTTCTAGGAAAATGGCTCAGCACCCTGAGTGTTGTCCCTGAGTTTGAGCAGGTCCATAAATAAGGATCATCATCCCAGGAAATGTTGATTGGGGGAAAATTCTAGGAGCTCCCCGTTCTTGGTCCGGTTCTTGGTAAAATCAGCGTTTGTTAGGTGATAAACTTCTGAGCAGTTTCTCCCTTCATTAGATCCTGAGTCAGAGGAGCTGGTGATCGTGTTTTATTTTGTTTGAAGAGAGAGTTTTAACTCTAGGCTCCCCAGAAAAAGGTGGCAGAATTAATGGGCTCTTTCCCCCATCTTGTCTCTGTCTCTCCATGGAGTATGGACTCAACTACAGCGAATAAGAAATAAGCCCATTTATTCCAATCCACAGGAAACATTAATGGAAGAAGTTATTATAGAAAGAGTACAAACACTACAAAAAGTGAATGTGCTCTCCCACTGGAATTGAGATATCTCAGGTCAACAGCAGGAGGATTTCAGAGCAGCCTGGAGAGACTTTCATGGACTGATGCTGAGTGAAGGGAGCGGTACCAGCAGATCATTATACACGGCAACAATAATACTATATAAGGATCAATTCTGATGGACATGACTCTCTTCAATATTGAGATGATTCAAATCAATGAAGAGAGCCATTTACACCCAGAGAGAGGCCTGTGGGAACTGAGTGTGGATCACAACATGGCATTTTCACACTTCCCGTTGATGTTTGCTTGCATTTTGTTTTCCTTTTTAGGTTTTTTCCCTTCCTTCTTGATCTGATTTTTCTTGTGCAGCCAGATAACTGGAAATATGTATACATATATTGGATTTAATATATACTTTAACATATTTAACATGCATTGGACTATCTGCTATCTAAGGGAGGGGGTGGGGGGAAGGAGAGAAAAATTTGGAACAGAAAGTTTTGCAAGAGTTAATGTTGAAAAATTACCCATGCATATGTTTTGTAAATAAAAAGCTTTAATAAAAAAAAGAAATATCTCAGACCAAACAAGATTGAATTCCAGATGCCAGACGATCCAGAATTTCTCCTCTTCCAAGCTCAAGCCAACTCTGCTTCTCATGAAAGCTCAGAGCACAATCAAGCTCCACCAGTGAGGAGAGTCTTATTTAATTGTTATACTAACAAGGAGAAAATTCTCCCAGCCCCATAAGAGTTGGAGTACTGTGGCCACTCCTTTATTCTCCTGGGCCCTATTTTGTGCAATAGTCCTGGGGACTATTTGAACCTCAGGCCTCCAGATTTTTCAGACTCAGGTAGTAATGTCCAAACTTGGTTTGTCCACTTCAAAGCAAATATTTGATGACATACACAAGAGCTAAAAAGGTGACCTCTTTTCCTTCCTCTGGTAGGCTGGTTCCTCTCAGAACCTCCCATTTAAGAATTTCCATTGCTCTCTCAGCTGCACTTCTAATTCTCTTCCCAGACTTTCTCGACAATGGTGCCCCCATATCTTCTCCCTTACCCAACCTTCTTTTGTGTTGACTTCCCCTATTATAATGTAAGTTTCTTGAGTTCAGGGACTATCTCTATGGCTCTTATCTCTATGAAAACAAGCACAAGATGAGTCAGACTCTCTGCTCTACTTTTCTTTTATGACTCCTTTGTCTTCTCAATATTCAAGAACCTTAAAATATAGATTTGGAAGCAAAAACAATATGATTCCTAATACCTTATTTCCCTGTCAGTCACCACCCTGGAACCCCTGAAAAGTGAAGGAACATTAGAAATTAAGAATGGGATGTTTCCTGGAAAGCCAAGTCAACAAACATTTATTAGGTATCTACTATGTACTAGTCACTGTGCTAAGTGTCAAGAATATAAAGAAAACCAAAAGACTAACCCTTTCCTCAAGGAACTTATAGTCTAATGGGAAAAACAATATGAAAACACCATGTATACACAGGAGAAAGAGAAGATAAACTAGAGGAAAGGTGCTAGCACTAAAGAGAATCAAGTTTTAGAGTTGGGTCTTCAGGGAAGCTAGATATAAAATGTGGGGAGCTATGTTTGGGGTGACCACGTCTCCACCCCAATCTGGAAGCAGCCTTTGAAGAGCACAGTATCCCAACTGTTTCAAGTCAGTTGTAAAGAGTATTTTTTTTAATGTACATGAACTGATGCTAAGTGAAGTGAGGAGAACCAAAACATTGTACACAGCAACAACATGATTATATTATGATCAATTCTGATGGATGGGGCTTTTTTCAACAGCAAGGTGATTCAGGACACTTCCAAGGGTCTTGTGATGGAAAGAGCCATCTGCACCCACAGAGGGGACTGTGGAGACTAAGTGTGGATCATAACAGTATTTTCACCTTTTTTGTTATTGTTTGCTTACTTTTTGTTTTCTTTCTCATTTTTTCTTTTTGATCTCATTTTTTTGTGCAGCATGATAATTGTGGAAATATGTATAGAAGAATTGCACATGTTTACTATATATTGGATTACTCTGTCTAGGAGAGGGAATGAGGGAAGAGAAGGAGAAAAAATCTGGAACACAAGGTTTTACAAGGGTGAATGTTGAAACCTACGTATATGTTTTGAAAATAAAAAGCTTTATTATTTAAAAAAGAATCTTATTTAATACATTTTGCTTGGACAATATATAATGAGGATGAATTTTTGGCCTTTTGCCTTCCCTGGTATGGATGTTAATTTGTCTCAAAATGATTAATGTGAAGAAGACTTTGGTACAAAATATAGGAATGGAAACAGGCAGGACACTCTGCTCCAGTCACTTCAGAACTCCTAGGATTTAACCAAGTAGTTCTCATTCAAATTATTGCAACAAGCCACATTAATCCAGGTGTTCCACGTATGATGGCGACATGGTTAAAAAAAAAAAAAAGGAAACGCATGAGTGCTCATATATACGTGGAGCTGTCTGCCCAGTGTTTTTTCATAACTCTTCCCAGTGATCCTCCCCATGCTTTGATGCTGTCAGAGGATTTACACATTCACAGATTATAAAGAAAAAAAAATGGGGGAAGGAGTATGTGTTTGAGACCCTCAAGCTAAACCTTGAAATATAAATGAAAAAAAAAAAAAATGAGCGCTCGTTCTCTCCATTCCTGCCTACTAGTCTCTAACACTCAGGATCTCTTTTCACTCTGGCTCCCACTCCTGCTGATCCATTTGGGTCATCCCCACAATACTGGTCTTGGGTTTGATCTCAGCTTTCCCTCTTCATGGCCTGGTCACCGAGGTAGGCCAAAGCCAGTGGTTTCCAGTCCCAGAGTCTTAACTCACTTTCAGGGACTCCCCATTCCCTTCTCACACGGCACCCAAACAGTCCAACCCCCTAAGTCATTTGCCACTTGCTCAAATGGCAGCTTGCCCACAGCTGTTTTCTGCTCCCTGAGATTTGTATGATACATGGGAGGTATATCAGGTGTTCCACGTATGGTGGCGACATGGTTAAAAAAAAAAAAAAAAAAAAGGAAACGCATGAGTGCTCATTACACATGGAGCTGTCTGCCCAGTCTTTTTTCCTCAAGGGCAAAACAATTTTTAAAATCCTTAGACTTAACCCACCTGCCCGGGTCTTGTGATTTCCCAGCATCTCGCTCCTTTCTTTGACTTGACTCGATGACAGTCTATCTGTATTGCAGCTTTCTCCTTTATAACATGATAGGGGCCCTCTCTGGGATAAATATCGGACCCCTTGCCTTGGGAGAACCCTGTGCGGCCAGTCTCTATCGGAGATTCTCTTTAGCGAATATCCAACTTTTGGAGATGTACTAGAAACAAATTCGTATTTTTCTCTTTTGTTTAAGACCATCTGTTTTTCTTACAAGTCGAACCAGTTTCTTTGTGACAACTTTTCCTGGTCTGAATGCTTCCCCCCCATAGCGGCTGCATTTCTGTACCAGCTGGATTATGAGGCCGGGGAGGCAAGAAGCATCCCTGACCCACTCGTGCCTGGCACCATCTCGAGAGCCGGCTCATAAACGGCCATTATGTCTCTTGTTCCTTCAGACAATCTAGACTCTTTGCCTCGATTGTGAATCCAGACAGCTTGCTTGGAGCCTTATGGGCTGCATGACCTGCTGGCCTAGAAACCCCTCGAGCTCGATCCCTAACGTGTTCACATCCTCTTGACCATTCCTGGTGCTTCCCGTGTTCTGTCCTTTTAAAATGACCTCGTCATCCAGCTGTGGGATGAGTTCAGAACCCCTTGCATTGTCCCTGCGGAGGCTGGGACCCGATGGGGAAATGCTCCTTGGTATTGGGGCCAGCAAATCTGCTCGGACCTCCCTTTGGGCAGGGCCTATTCGCGGCTAATGGGGAGGGACAAAGAGAGGGAAACCTCTGCCCTCCCCTTGCCACACTCTCCAAGCTCAAGGAAAACCACATATCACTGGGCTGAGCTCATCCTCTGGAAATGACCTGGTTTTGTTTGGTGTGGGGGAGCGCCTTTACCCCTTGTTGTCCGGCGGTTTAGGGGGCTCCGATCACCCTGGGCTGTGGGAGGAAAAACCTCTGGGATATCAGGAAGGCAAAGAGAAGTGTGTGGGGGGGTCCTTAGTCTTCTCAGCGGATACATTGGGGAGGCCTGGCCA
The DNA here is from genome assembly GCF_016432865.1 of Antechinus flavipes. Lineage (NCBI taxonomy): Eukaryota > Metazoa > Chordata > Mammalia > Dasyuromorphia > Dasyuridae > Antechinus > Antechinus flavipes. The sequence continues at coordinate 619,248,911 of NC_067400.1, forward strand.
TACACCTCTCCTGCCTCTGTCCACCCTCCAGCCGCCCTCCCTGTGCCCCCTGAGCCTCCACAGAGCACTGGCCAGGGAGGGTCAGGGTCAAGTCGCTGGGGAAGGTGAGGCCTGAGGCCTCGGGCACCAGGGCACTGTGTCTGTGTCTGGGTCTGTCTCTGTCTCTGTGTCGGTTCTCTCTCTGTCTGTGTCTCTTCCCCGCCCCCCTCTTTGTTTCCCCCCACTCCTGTCGGGCTCCCCCTCCCACACCAGATTCCCCCCCCCAAGCTGCGGAAGTGCCCCCAGTGCCCCTGAATCGTCAGTTTTGGGAAACTCCCTTGCCCTCCCAGAGCTTCCAAAGCCAACCCTCTGCTTCTCTTTCCCCACCCCCGCCCTCACACATGGTACCTTTCCTTCCCATTCCGTGCCCCCCACGGCCTTGCCCAAGGGTTCCGTCCTACGCCTGGCAATCACAAAGAAAGTGCCTTCTAGTTCCAACCAGGAGAAAGGAAGGACATAAGCACTTATGTAACACCTGCTGTGTACCAGGAAGCATTGTGCAATTATTTTCTCACTTGATCCTCACTGCACCTCGGAGAGAACGTGGGAGCCCGGGCTCCCACCCGATAGTTTGTTCAGACTTCCCGGGAGTGGTACCTGCCATGCCTCCTCAGGCCCCTAGGTGGCGCCCGGTAGCGTACGGGGAGGGAGGTCGGGAGCTTGCAGTCACTGGACAAGTTTCTCAGTTACCCCATCTGTAACGTGGGTCAAACATCAGCGCTCGCCTCCGAGGGTCACCGTGAGGCTAAAATGAGGTGACTGAGCATGTCCCAAGCCTTCGGGGGTCTGTGAATACTGGCTGCTCTTATTACTCTGCGTCATAAGAAGCCACCATGCTTCCAGACTGCCTTCCCGGCCTCCCGTAAGGCCCCAAGACGTGCCTCACCCATACCCGCCTCCTTTCCCTATCTCTCCTCCCGCTGCCTCAGCCTCTGCTTAACCCAGAAGCCTTAGCGAATGGGGTGAAGGACAGGAAGAATCGAACCAATGGGTGGGGAGGAGGGAAGCGGAGAGGCCGTGCTTTCGCTTAGAGGTCCCGCCCCCTTTCCTTTCCTCCAATGACGCCTCGAGCTTGCTTCGTGGGCGTGACGAATGGGCGCCAAGGTGGGCACCACTTCGCACCCTCGGGTAGCTCCGCCAATGGGTGAGGTCATTCTTTCCCGCTTCCGTGGAGCCACTCAATAGAACGTCGCCCTCAGGCCCACGGGTCCCGCCCCCCTGGCAGCGTGGGTCGGACTGCCTCTGCAGACACCATGGCGGGAAAACTGTGTCTGGGGGCTACGCTCTGCCACTTGTGGTTCTGCCTCAGCAGTGCGTGAGCCGGGCCCAGCCGGGCGTGGGGGAAGGTGTGTGTGTGTGGGGGGGCGCCTCGAAGGCTGACCGAGCCTCCTTCCCACAGGCACAGCCGATCTTCGCTGCCACCAGCTGCCGCTCACCCAGCTCGGCCCGGCCCCCGGCCCCAGCCTCAACCCCAGTCCCGGGCCCAGCCTCAGCCCCAGTCCCGGGCCCAGCCTCAGCCCCAGTCCCGGCCCTGGCCCAGTTTCGGCTGTGCAGGAGTGTGAGAAGCTGGAAGTGTGCCAGCACACGCTGCTGCGAGTGTCCACCGGTGAGGCCGAGCCCCGCCCCCAGATCCCCCCACACCAGGTCCCAGCCCTTCCCCCCTCCTTCTCCCTAACTCCACCCTCCGCCCTCCTCCCTTCACACCCCCTCCCCCCCCCCCCCCCGCCCCGCAGCAGTCCCTAGGCCGGAATCGCCAGTTCCCTCCCCTCAGACCCCCTTTCTGAGCTCCCTGTCCCCTACAATCCCCCTCATCCTCTTCCCGCTTCCCCAACACCCCACCCTCTCCTAGGCTCCACAGATGCTCCCCTCAGCAGTCCCTCCCTTTCTCCTCCCCATCAGCCCCTCCCACCACAGCTGCCCCTCCCCCCAGCACGCCACTCTCCCCCTCCCCCCAGGCCCCGTGGTTGCCTCCTTCCGCAGTAAGGGCTGCATCCTGCCGGGGTTGCAGACCACGGGGGTGTCCCAGTACCGCCAGCCCCCCGAAGTGAGCATCACCCTCTACGTCCACATGTGCCCCACGGACCTGTGCAACGATGACAGCACCTCGGCCTCCCTCTGGAATGTGTCTGGTAACTGCTCCCCCTCCCCCCAGGGCAGGTCTGGGGCGGGAGCATTTATGAAGCGCCCCCTGTGTCCCCAGCAGGGGAGGTGCTGGCAGGAGCCCTGCGGTGCAGAGAGGGATGAAATGGGCTCTGGGCTTGGACGGGGTCCTCCCCACCCTGGGGGTCCCCTGGCCTCGGGCTCGATCTGGGCGCTTCCAAGATGCGAAAAATGTGCAGGGCCCTGGGGATCTAGGACCCCGGGGCCCCTGAGAGTCCCCCATCTCTGCCCCCTCCCCAGTTGGCTCCAGGCCACCCAACAGCAGCTACTCTGTGCCCAGCGGCCTCCGGTGCCAGGCCTGTGCGGCTCTGGAATCCTGCCCTGAGGACTCGCCCTTGGTCACCTGCCCCGGGAGCATCGGCTGCTACCGAGGGATCCTCAAGCTCATAACCAGTAAGGCCTGGGCCCGGGGTCGGGGGAGCTTGGGGGTCCCTTCGTGGAGGCCCATCCTCACCTATCCTTGTCCCTCAGGCAACGCCTCCCTGCCACTGGCCCTCTGGGGCTGCGGTTCCTGGTCCAACTGCAGTCTGCTGGAGGGCTTCTGGACCCCGGGGCCCATTGCCTTGAGTGAGGCTTGTGAGGATGAGGAGGAAAGGAGGCACTTAATGGGCCGCTGGGCCATGAAAAATACTGGGGTTTCACTGGGCCTGGGACCAGCTTGGCAGGTGAGACTGGGGTCCCTTCTGGCCCTTGGGGGACGCTTCCTTACCTGGCTCTGAACCCCTGGGACCTTGGTCTCTGACCCTGACCCTTCATATGGAGATGAGGCCCTTCTGCACCCCGCCTCCACCTCCCACCATCCCATATTCCAAACTGGATCCCAGCCAAATGGCTGTTGCCTTTTCCTTTCCTGACTGAGCCCCCACGGCCCTGGGCTTTCCTAAGCCTCTCAGCGCTGCTCACCGCTCCTGCCTCTGTCCGAGGGGCTCTGCTTTGGATGGACAGACAGAACCCGTGTCTCCACAATAAAGCTGCTTCCTCTGCCCTGGTGTGTGTCTTTGGGTTGCCCTCAGGCTGCGGGAGGACGTTCCCCGGGGACTCCTACCTTGTGCTTCCTTTCCCCAGACCCACTGGACAGGACTCTGGGACCTTTCCTTTCAGCTTTACTTTTTCTGAGCTTCAGTGCTCCAAGGAGATGTGTGTAATATTCCCTGTGTGCTGATGGTCTCCGCATGTGGATGTGACCTTCCTTCAGTCATTTCAATTATGTCCCACTCTTCCTGAGCTCTTTTGGTTCGTTGATTTTAGGCCATTTCCTTCTCCAGCTCATTTTACAGATAAGCAAACTGAGGCAAACAGGGTTAAGTGACTGGTCAAGTGTTGCATTTGAACTCAGAGCTTCCTGCCTCCAAGCCTGGCGTTCTATTCCTGCATCACTTCCTTGCCCTACCTTCTGTAACCTTAGGTGAGCTACTTCCTGGGGCCTCAATTGTGTCATTTACAAAAATGATCATAAGGCAAAGGATTGATATCAGCCTGACACTTTGTTCCTGAATCAGGACCTCTGACTTCTCACCCTCCCCTGATGTCTTCACCTGAAATCTCATCTTCCATGATAAGCCTTTCCCAATCCCCCCAGTGCCAGAGCCTTCCCTCGGGGCTTCCCTGTTATCTCACTCGTCTGTATGTGGTTGTTTGCACGTCCTCTCCTCCAAGACCAACAACTACCCGCTTTTCTTTGGATCCCTGGTGTTCAACACAGAAACAAACTCACGTAGGTGCTTAATAGAAGAGCCGACCTTGCCTTGGCATAGGAACTGGGGTCCTATCCTCCTGGCATAGTCAGAGCCTTCTGTAATCTAGCTCTGTGCATCCGACATCAGTCTCATATTCCGTACATGACTTCCACCTTGTAAATCCCGTAATCCCCACAACTTGTTCCAGACCTCAATAGAGAGGACTTAGTGGCTACAGCCACAGATCAGTCCCCTGATTTGGCCAGTTCTCCAAATGTAGATAAGCTGCTCCTTGAATGACACATGGTCCATTCCCAAGCTCATTTTTTACTTCCCAGCTGGATGTGGGACTTATCTGAAATATGCTCAGATGGATGACCTTCCATCTGATTTCATTATAAAAAGAAAAGAAATTTGTTTTTAAAACATTATTCTTTATAATGATACTATTTGAATTGCTCTGGTCCTGCTCTCTTCAGTCTGCCTTACTTCTTAAAAGCCTTCCCAGGCTTCTCATAAACCATATAATTCAATATTTCTCTAAATATAATAATATTCCTGGCATTTGTCTACCATAATTTATTAGCTCTTCCCCATTTGATTGGTACCTGCCTTCGAGTCTGGATCTTTGCTGTAACAAAAAGAGCCTAAGTATTTTTGCACATATGGATCTTTTCCCTCTTTCATGTCTGAAAAATAAGTGTCCTCATATGTCAGAGAGTAAGCATGGTTCCAGAACAGCCAGCACCAGTTCACAATTCACAGTTTCACCATTCCACAATTCACAATGTAATAGTTCATTAGTGTGCTTGTTTGTTTTTTTGTTTTGTTTGTTTTTTATAATCCTTCCAACTCTTCTTTTTTGTTTTCTGACGAGTGTGAAGTACAACTTCAGACTCGCTCTAGTTTGCATTTAATTAGGATTTGAGCATTTTTTTAAAAATACGGTTTTGTAGAGCTTCGCTTTTTTTCTGCTTGTCCATATTTTGTGACCATTTATCATTTGAGAAATGGCTCTTATTCTTAAAAATTTTAGTCAGGTTCTTATACGACTTTCATACGAAACTTTTGTCAGAGAAATTTCTGCAAAGATTTTGCCAGTTACCTGTTACTCTTTTAGCTGTATTGATTGTGTTCATGTGAAAAAACTTAAAAGTCTCTAAATAGCTATGTTGTAAGCCTCTTCTCAGCCCTGACATCTTCTATTCCAAGGTCCCTTCCAGCTCTGACATCCCCTGTTCTAAGGAAGTGATGTGAACTCGAATAGAAACAGAGCCACTGATCTGTACATAAGGATCTCTATGGGCTGCATGTTGACTTAGTTTTAAAATGTAACATAACTTAGACTTTCTTGTATTTTTATTGATTTTGTTAAATATTCCCCAATGACATTATAATTTGGTTCTGGAGCGTTTGGGGCTACATGTTTGACACCCATTCTGAGGCCTCGCCAGCAAAGATGGTTTGTCTTGTAAATGCCCTCTCACCATTGACTTCAGCCTGGACCCTGTTCTCAGTGATCCACCTTCTTTCTGTCCTTGATTCTCCATAGCAGCAGCCCCTACTCTCCAGTTTGCACCAGTTTGCATTCTCTTATTCTCCAGTCCTACACACAGAGCTCCACAAGCTAGATCTCAAGAAGAGTGTTTTCTAGCACTTCTTAAAGAAATTAACAGGTAGAATGCTGTTCAGTGCAGCTGGCCCTCCGGGACTGGATACTTTTCTTCGGCTTTTCTCCCTGCAGTAAGACAAAATTGATCCTTCCCAGGCAAGGGAGGATGTTATCCATTCTGACACAACCCTAACCTCAATACCCTTCTTTTTCCCCTGCTTCATCAAAGTTACACCCTATTACAATTACTGATTTTTTATCCTGGGGCACATGAGGGCTCTGCCACTTTATGGAGTCGATGTCAGCCTGAAAATTAGCAGTACAATCACACTGTACTCAGTGCCCCAATTGGGAAGATTCTTAGGGATTGGGAAAAAGTTTGGCTCTCTGTTAATTTAAATTTGTGCTGATTTCTAACTAACTCATGGTCCCTTTGAGGCAGAATTTAGGATATAAAAAATATTTAGGTAAAAGGAACAAAAGAGTGTCTGATAGACATGAAGAGGGGAATTTGGAGAAAGAGCAGAGTTTTTTGGGTTTTCCCTAAAAATTCCATAAGTCTTTGAGGACAACTGTTAACTTCCCTTCAGGTTTTCTGCCCCAGCGCCTGTAGAAGCATCTTCTGCAGCACAACTGGCAGGGCTCCAGCTTGAAGGCCTCACTCCTTCCTCTCAGTCTTGTACATCCATTTATGATTTCTTCTAACTTGTCATACACTTCAAAAAATTAGTTCAAAATCATTCCCAAAACTGAAAGAGGAAGTGACTGACCCTTTGAACTAGAAATCCCAGGATGCTGGTCAGTTCTCAATTTCCTATAGCACAAAAAAGGGGTTTCACATCTTCCTACCATTATCAAGACCTATGATCTCACTCATCCAGCCTCATTATCTCCTTCTATCAGAAGGTATGTTGAAAAGGACTAGGATACCTGAGGCTGGAGGCCACTTTGGCCCTCTGTTCCCCTGGTGACCTCTCTGAGAAGTAGTTTCCTCAGCACTGAAGGAGGTTCTACTCATAGGGCCCGTGAATAAAATGTTTAGTAAATCCTCCAGCATCCAAGCCATGATCAACAGGAAATAGTATTTGTCTAAGTCCCAAGTCTGCCACAGCCAACTGGATTTTAGGCAAATTCCTGCCCCTGGATGAATCTGTTTCCTTAAATTACAAGATGAAATGGTTAATCTGAATATTCTCTGAGGGTCCTTTCAGCTCTCTTAATCACAACAATAACCAAGTCTCAGATTTAGAAGGGATTCAGAGGTCTCCCAGGGCACTTTGTACCTGAACTTGGATTCTCTGAACACTCAACAAGAGCTCATTCACTCTTTGCTAGAACAACTCCAATGAGGGAGAACCCACAACTTCCCTTTTTTAAAATTGTGCTATTTGCTGGAAAGTTTGCCTTTACATGATTCTTAGAATATACGTTCTTGGCTCCTCTGAGACCAGATTTAATAAGTTCTAATTTCTCTTTCTGGACAATATGCCTTCAGATACTAGAAGAAGGCCATCATATTCCCTTCAGCCTTCTCCCAGATAAACATCCCCAAGGTGTCTGACTGTTGATTCCCAATTACTTGCCTTGTTTTCTTAACCTGTCCAGCGTGGTTTGGGTGAAAAACTGTAAACTTGGTCAGAGAACCCAGGTTAAAGTCCTAGCTTGACAATTTCATACCTATAGCCTCCCATCTCCTCATCTGTAAGATAATGTTGAACTAGATAATTTCCAAAATCCTTTCCCATTTTAATCCACCAATCAATGCCATTAGAATCTTGGGTCCTAACAAATGTGCTGGCCTGAATACCCTAGAATGGAACTAAATTTAGAGATTCCCAAAGTGACAGATCTTTTGTCTCATGACAATACATGAACCATATGACATTGTGATGAGTCACCCACAATAGAATACATATAAAGGAGACAGGGCACTATATTTGGAGTCAGAAGACCAGTGTCACTAATTACCTGTGTGATCTTGATCAAGTCACCTGAATGCTCATCAGTAAAATGAAAGTTAAACAAGATGGCCTCCAAAGTGCCTTCTAGATCTAACTCTCCTGGTCCATGAAATATGCACAGGGAGTCTAAGTAAGTCAAAAGTCCCTAAGGAGCCTGAGTACAAATCCCCTGAAGTTTTCTCCTAATGGGGTACCTCCTTATGGGGTAAAAGAAAGTGTGACCTGGTCCTTGGAATCCAAGCTCTGGGAATGCAATGGGCACCGGCCAGTCAACTTATTATAGGTTGCTGATTGTAGAGATGCTCACCCTCAAAAGTTGATCCCCCAGGGAGTATTGCTTGGTGGCCACAGTTACCTGTGGCCCTTGGAGGTTGTTAACTGCCATCCTGATGAAATTATAGATTCTTTGAGTGTCAAAGAGAGGTTGTATGACATCAATGGTATGTCCATGAGTCAATTAGCTTTTAAATGCATACCATGTGAGAAATGTGCTAGGTGCTGGGGACACAAAGAAAAGCAAAAAAAAAAAAAAAAAACAGACCCTGATCCCAAGGTGCTCCCCATGTAATAGGGCAGACAGCGTGCTCACAGCTATGTACAAACAAGATAGAGATAGGATAGTATAATGGCTTCTCTCTATTCACTATTTCTAATTTACCCTAATATGTAGCAGTGTGAGAGGAGAGATGTTATGAAGGTAAAATTGACAGGCTTTGGCAAGAGATTCAATGGGGGAGTGGGTATCAGAGCAAAGAGTTAAAGATGACACCTAGGCTTCAAGATTGTCTGACTAGGAAGATAATGATACCCCTGATGGTAAAAGGGAAGTTAGAAAGAAAAATTGGGGGGGTGGGGTGAGAAATAATAATGAATTCTGTTTTCCATATGTTGACATCCAGTTTGAGATGTCCAGTAGGCAGGTGGAGATGTGAAGGTTAGGAGATAAGTGAGGGCTGGATAAGTACATCTGAGAATCAACAGAGATGATTACTGAATCCATGGAAGCTAATGAAATCACCAAATGAAACAGTATGGAATGAGAAAAGAAGAGGACTCGGGCAGAGTCCCGTGAGACACCTCTCATTAGCAACTTGGATGAAGACCCAGCAAAGGAGACTGAGAAGGAACTGACAGAACCAGAGAAAACCTAGAGAAAAACTAGGATCAAGAAAGAGGGAGCAATATAGAGTGTTAATGGCTCCAGAAAAGTCAAGGATGAAGACTTTAAAAAGTCCATTGGATTTGGCAATAAAGAGAGCATTCGTAACTTTGGAGGAGGCAGTTTAAGTTGAATCATGAGGTAAGAAGCCAGACTGTAGAATTAAGAAGAGAGTAAGAGGAGAGGCAATGGAAGCACTAAGCGTAGATGGCTTTCTCAAGGTGTTTACCTACAAAAGGGAAGAGAGATGGACAGATCAAGTGAAGGTTTTTTAAGGGTGAGGAAGACCCGGGCATGTTTGTAAGCAGTAAGAAAGTAGCCCTTAGACAGGGAAAGCTTGAAGATAAGTGATAGAGTGAAGATGAAAGTGAGAGAGATTTGCTATCCCTTGAACATATTATAGCAAGTGATAACCCTGGTGATGAAAACAGCCAATTCTATAAGTGAAAGAGTAGTGAAGGAGGAGATAGTGGCAGAATGTACAGCATTCTCCTCCTAAACCTTACTGACTGCTGGTGATCTACCTGATCTTTCACCCAAGTTTTCAAGGCCTAGCTTGACCACCATGACTATGGTCATTGGACAGAGCACTTAATTTGGAATAAGAAGGACTTGGCGTGAAGCTGAGGAATACCTTTGTTGCAGAAGCAAGTACAACCTAAATGTGGCTTTTTGCCCAGCTTTTGAATCCTGACTCATTGCCTTACCAAGAGCTCTCTCCTCTCAGAAGCCTCTTCTCCCCTGGTTGACCAGAATTGACCAGATTGATTATTGATTAATAAAAAAATACAAATATGAAGTCATAGATGATGAGCTATAATGGACCCAGAAGCCACCTAGATCAACATCCCCCACTGCAGATAAGGAAACTGAGGCCCATATAGGATAAGTGATTCTTCCAGAATCACAAAGTGTTAACCAAAAACAATATCACAAGTCCATGAGACATTTAATAAATAAAAGTAGATGTGAACTTGTCTTCTGACTCCAAAACTGACTCTACTGCCTATTATGCATTCCTCACCTTCCTCATGATTCTACTATTTTCCCCAGTTAATTCCCAGAAGTCACTAAAAATTGTTATTACAGTGGGGTAATACTGACTCTGAAATTTACTAAAATGAGATAATATATGTAAATTGTTGGGCAAATCTTAAAATTCAATCAAATTCATTCAACTCCTCTACATTAGGCATTGAATTCTCCTTGCCCTTTAAACTGATAGGTTTAGTCACCTAAAATTTCAGTATCATTTCTTCAAGTTCATCCCCAAAGTTTACAAAAATAAAAGCTATTTCTTATGCTTCTTTTACCCCATCTTATATTTCCCTCTCACTCTCTCACCTGGCCAAGAACTAGCCAGTTCTAGGCTGAGCTTTGCCCCTAACGTGCTGCTCTGTGACTTTGGGTAAAGTACGTTACTCCTCTAGACTTCAAACTCAAGGTCAGGAGGATCAGAGCTGGGAGGGACATTAGAACAGCGAGTGTCCAGGTGGTGGGAGGGTTAGAACAGGGGATGTCAGAACTCGGGAGGGGGAATTAGAACAGGGAATGTCAGGAGGAGGGGCTTTAGAACAGGGGCTGTCAGCTGGGGGGGGCTTAGAACAAGGGATGTCTGGGAAGGGCCTTAGAACAGGAGGTGTCTGGGAGGGACCTTAGAATAGGGAAGGTTAGAGCTGGGGGAGCCCTTGGTGCAGTCAGGGTCAGGCCATGGAAGTGACTGGGACATAACATCTAACCATTGCTCCCTCTCTTTCACCGATCTTCTGAACTTGACTCTTCAGGAACTCTAGCTCTGTTCTTACCATCCTTCTCTCAACTGGCCAATAAACAAGCGAATCCTTCTCTGGAGGCCACACCTCCTCCAAATTAGACCAATAGAGAAAGGTCATCAGGCACCAATGGGGCGTCGACCTTCTCCGACCAGAAAGAGGCTGGTCCCGCCCGCAACGCCTAAATCAGAGAGCAGAAGAGTAAGGGAAAAGAGGAGGAGCCTGGGCCAGCTTCCGTCAGTTGGGGGCGGGGCCTATCGCGGCTCCTCCAATAGGCTGAACGAGTCTGGGGCAGAAGGGAGGAGGGTCCAGCGGAGGCCTCGCCTCCTAGAGTGGGGCTAGAGGCCTGAGGTGACGAAGGGGTTGGGACTCCGAGTCCCCCCCAGGAGGGGACTGACAGGAGGTCGAAGGGAAACTTCTTGGTCCCGTGGGGGAGGGCATCCCCAGAATTACGTGGGGGAGGGGATGACCCCAGGGTTACGTAGGGGAGGGGGCACGTGGATCTCCCGAGGAAAGAGATGATCCCAGGATCCCGTGGGGGAGGGGATGATCCCAGGGTCCGGATGGGGAGGGGATGCCCGCATCCTTCTATCAGACCACAAGCATCTTCCCCCCTTTTCTCCCCTTCAGCACCCTCCCTCTCCCGGGCCCTCCTCCCCGGCGGCATCACAGACGGAGCAGTGGCCGCCACCTCCTGCTGCAGGTCCCTGATCGGGGACCATGGCCCCCGGGTGGACGAGGATCCCACTGCGCCTCTTTCTCCTGGGAGCTGCCCTGGCCCTCACGGGTGGGTGTTTGGGCCGAGGCTCCGCGCTGGGACCCTGGGTGGGAGCTGGTCCCCAAGGCAGGGCCAGCGTCTCCTCCCTGCTGCTTTCCCCGCAGGAGCCCTCTTCTGTCACCGGGGCATCCTGATCCGCCTTGGGAGAATCCCCACCCAGTTCCTGGCCAACTGGACGCTATCGCAGGAGCAATGTGATGAAGAGGACATGTGTCAGGACACCATTCTGATCTTAGAGACAGGTAGCCCGGAGGAGGAGCCCCTCCCCCCCAGCCTTCCTTCCTTTGAGCCTCTCTGCCTTCTGAAGATCCCAGTCTGAGAGCCGGCAGGGACTCATAGTCTGCTGTCAGCCTTTTCCTGGGCGCTGACCTTCCCTGGTCTAGATTGGTTCCTAGCTCTGACATTCTCGGTTCTAAATTTGCTCCCAGTTCTGGCGTTGATGCTCTAAGATCCTCCCAACTTTGCCATGTCCGTTCAAGGTAGCAGCAACATGCGGAGTTGGAAGGATTGTTAGGCGATGTCCAAACTGTCTGGTTTTACTCCCGACCCGGAAACACAACTCGCTGCGGCGGAGGCTGCCCAGCTCCCTTTGGGGCGGCGCTAATTGGCAGGACATTTTGTTTGAAATCTGCTTCCTGTGACCCCCATTGCTCCCGTTTTGAACCCAATACATTTTGTTACCAGCCTGTCCTGCAGGACCCTGCCCGGCCCTCGTGGTGAGAAAAGCAGGTCTTTTATGAGAAGGTAGCACCTGGCCCCAGGCAGCTTCCGTCTTGGGGGGGTCTGGCCCTGCCCCAGAATCGTCTGGCACCGGGAAGGGGGCCAGTCCCCTGTGCTCCAGGAGAGTGTGACCAGGAGGAGCTGAGAGGAACTGAGAAAGGCTCGGGGGCAGGGGGCAGCCGAACTGAGCTTTGAGAGAGGAGCATTCTGGGAGGAGGAAACAGACTGCGTGGGAGGGCCAGAAGAATAGACATCCGGCCACCGAGCTGAATTTGAAATCTTGTGGGGATCAACGTAAACTCTTGTTCTCAGGCCCAAAAAATCAATTTCCAGTCTGAGGCAGAGCTAGTTTGACTAGTGAGGACTCAGGGATGCGCAATAAGCCCAGAAAGGCACATTGGAGCCAAACTGCGAAGAGCCTGCGATCCTGGGCTGAGAAAGGGGGAAGTGTCCGGGATGTCCCCGGGCCGGGCAGTTAGAAGGAAGTGACCTTTTGCCCCATTCGATTCTAATCCCATTCCACATTGCCTTCTAGAACAGCTGTATCGATTCACAGCTCCACCAACAATGTACTGATTTGTTTTAGAAGACTTTCTAAGATTCTGCCAAAGGGGAAAGAGGAAGAGAGAGACAGAGAGAGAGACAGAGACAGAGACAGAGAGAGAAAACAGGAGCGGGGGAGAGGAGGAGAGGGAAGGAAGGAGGGAAAGAGAAAACAGGGGGGAGGGAGGGAAAGAGAAGGAGGCAGAGAGGGAGAGAGTTTAAAGGGATGGCAGGTTCAAGGCAAGTTTTTTCTCTTGCTTTTTTGGGTGGTTTGGTGGGCTTTGCTTTTGCTTTTTTAGGATAGAGAACACCTGCCTATATTTTAAGCAGCAGTGAACAGGCCAGGAGAGAACAGGACATTGAAGACGTGACCAATGAACAAGGTCCTGAAGGAACTGGGAGGGACAGAAACACGAAGACCCACAGAAGAGCACGTTGGGGAGAAGGGCACCTCATCCTCAGGCTGGAGAAGAGGAGAGGACGGATGGAGCTGGGCTGAAGGGGGAGCAGCTGCTGTGGGCAGTCCGGTAGGGACCAGAGAGAGGAGCGCCCAGGCCAGGAACAGGCCGTGGTCTCCTAAGGGAGCCAACCCATGGTTCGATGGCCTCCTCCAGCCTTTGGTTTTCCTTTGTTTGGAAGCAGGAGCAGAAAGGGGGGAGGGAGCAGCTGTGAACAGCAGGAACAGATGGAATGGAAGAACTCGGGAGTCCGGATGGTGGCGAGCAGTTAGCCGGAGCCTAATGGAGACGGAAGGGGTCTGGTGTACGCCCAGCACTTCATACACAGCCCTGGCGCAGAGGCTGTCGTCTCCCAGACAAGAAAAGTAACTTACGGGTTAAGGGCCCAGAGTCACTCTGGAAGGAAGCGTCCAAGGCAGGATTTGAACTCGGGTTTTCCTGGTTCAGGTGCCTCCTAAGCCGCCTCTCCCGCACTGTGGAGAGAGGAAAAGGAGGTCAGTATGGAGGTGATGGATTGGGGGAACAGGGAAGGATGAAGGAGCCAGAGACGGGAGAGCAGGAAAAGCAAGTGTGAGAGGAGGCAGGTGCAGGGAGAGACAAGAGAAAGGATAAACCTGAGATTGAAGCTGGAACCCTGGGGATCACCTAGACCCCCAGGCTTCATCCAGCTGCCAGGAAACTGAGGTCCAGAGAACCTTAGTCCAGAATCACAGGGTCAGAGTCAGAAAGGGGCTCGGGATGCAAGATGGTGGGCCGCCCCCCGGTGCCCTAGGGTAGAGGAAATGGAGGGGGGACCATAGGCCTGGGGGTCAATGGTCATTGGTGTGAATACAGAGGGGCCAAGCTGGGCCCTACACTCCTCCAGGAAGGGAGGCCCTGGAGAGGAGGGTTCCAAAGGGGGTCCCGGGCTGGGGGCTCCTGCCTAGAGAGGCTCCGAAGGCCTGGAGTTTCTCTCTCCCCCTCCCCCCAAGGCGTAAGGTGGGAAAAGCCTAGAAGAGGGGGAGACGGGGAGCCCCAGAACAGGGACCGATGGCAGGAGGCCCCTCGGGAGCCAGGTCCCTTCCCATTCCAGGCCTGCGTCGCTGCCCGTGTTTGGGCCAGGGCAGGATTTGAAGCCGGGCCTTCCGGCCAGTGGGGCCTACGGCTCCCGCCCTGAGGAGCTCTGTCTTTCAGAACTGCAGGGCATCATCATCGCCACCAAAGGGTGCTTCCGCGAGACCCTGCAGGAGCCCACCGTCGTCAAGTACACGCAGCCCCCCGGCGTGGCGGCCACGTCCTACACGCACTTCTGCTCCACCGACTTCTGTAACAATTACACTGACCCGAAGCCGCTGACGAAGCCCCCCAGAGGGGCAGGTGAGAACCAGAGCGGCCCAGCCTTGGAGCAGCATCTCTGACTCCTGCTGTGCGCTCAAGCAGGGCCCTTCCGCTCTCCGGGCCTCAGTCTGCTGCTCTGCATGGTGGGCCCGTCCCAGACGAGGTTCCGTGGAGCTCCATGGACCAGATGGGCCCTAAATCCCACGGAGACCCTGACATTGTCCCAGCCCAATCCTTGTGACCCACCTGGGGTTTTCGAGCAAAGTTTTCAGAGGGTTTGCTGTTTCCTTCCCAGATGAGGAAACTGAGGCAATTGCCCAGGGTTCCAGGGCCGGACAGCTAGTAAGTACCAGAGGCGGGATTTGCACTTGGGTCCTCCCGAGTCTGAGCCCGGGGCGCTCTCTGCTGTACTACCCAGCTGCCCGCTCTGATGACTGGACAAGGTTGGGTAACAGCTGGATTATTGGAGATCTTGGGGGAGAGTCCATATGGGTCAATATGGAAGGAAATGGCTGATGGATTCGGGCAGGGAGAGATGGGAAGGACCCCGCGGGGTGGGAACGCTCCCTGGATTTAGAGCCAGTGGGTCTGGGTCCATGTTGGTGACCAGCTTGTGATCCCGGGGTCTCGGTGGCCTTCTCCTTAGGATCCGACCTCCAGGGTCCCTTCCAGCTCTGCTAGGTTGAGCCAGGCCCTAGACCCATGGATGTGGCAGCTGGGTGGCAGGGCCTGAGGGCCCACCCCTCCCCTGTCCCCCAGTCAAAAGTTGGCCGTCCCGGTCAGTCAGAGCAAAGGGCCTTGGGTGGGGGCCCACAGAGCTTGGGCTTCCCCACGGGTTCTAGGCGCTGGGCCCTCCCGCCTCTGAGAGCCTGGGGACACAGTCCCCAAGTTGGGTCTGCAGGGGCCCCGCTGACGGCCTTTCTCCTCCCCTTCCAGTCAGCCCCCACCAAGAGGGCCTCATGTGCCCCACCTGTGTCTCCCTGGGGCCCTGTGTCCCCGGCTCTCCGGTCATGCACTGCCCTAAGCTCACCCTTTCCTGCTACAGCGGGACCATCATGATCAAGGGAGGTAGGTGGGAAGTCAGACGGGCTGGGGAGGGCTGCCCCACCCCGCAGGGCCGGCTCCCAGAGGACACGGGGTCCCCAGGGCTGTGGGGAGCCCCCCGGGTGGTGCCTGGAGACAGAGACCCCCTGCTGAACACCCTCCCCCCTCCCCAGGAGGCATCTGGACTCCAGTGGACCTGGAGGGCTGCATGGGCGAGATCAGCTGCCGCCTGCTGAACAAAACGCACACCATCGGGCCCCTGGAAGTGAACGAGCTGTGCGACCGCAGCAGCTTGTTTGATAACTTCAGGATGGACGGGGCCAGCGGCCCGCTCCCCGCCTCTGTGTGGGCTCTGGGCCTGGGCTCCCTGCTGCTCCTGTAGCCTGGAGGGGAGGCCAAGGGCCCCCTGGTGGGCCTGTCTAGGGCCCCATGCCCCCACTGAAGTCAGCTTCTGCCCCTTGCTGCCCCCTGCTGCTCCCTCCTGTCCTCTGACACTTCCCTCCTGCCTCCTGCCCCCTCCCTCCTCCCTTTTACCACCCCCTTCCTCATCTTTCCTCCCTCCTCCCTTTTGCCTTCTCCCTCCTGCCTCCTGCTCCTGCTGCCCCCTTCTGTTTCCTCCTACCCCCTCCCTCCTGTCCCTTCCTTTCTCCCTTTTACCCCCTGCCTCCTCCTCCTCCTCCCTTTTACCACCCCCTCCTCATCTTTCCTTCCCCCTCCTCCTCCCTTTTGCCTTCTCCCTTGTCCCTCCCGGCCCCCGTCTCTTCCCTTCTCCCTTTGCTTCCTCCCTCCTGGCCCCTCTCACACTCTCTCAGCTCATGGCCAAGGATGTCTGAAGACCAGACTTAGAATCATCCCATGAAGTCCTAGCTCCTTCCCAGGACAAGAGCCCGGCTCCAGGAGCCCAGGCAGGCGCTGCTCCAGCCATCACTACGGTCACAAAAGGGACCTTTTTTTGCTGTAATAGACACAAGGGATAGAAGGTCCCGCTGCCAGTCGTACCTTCACACGCCCGGTTTTCACTCAGATGCTTCCGAATTTGCATTTTGGTCTCGTCCCCGCCGTGTCAGACTCTCCAGAATCGGCCAGAGCGGCACGTTTGGGTGGTCTTACGTTCACTGTGCCAGGAGCTTTCCATAGACCACGTGCTAGTGGGCTGCATTTCGGGATCCGCTGGGTGACCTTTTCTTTTGATAGAGGAATTCAGCCCATTTACATTTAAGGTTGTTTGGTTCGTGATTATGTTTTACTTTTATTAAATTATTTTGTCAAAAAAAATTTGCTGGCACTAAATCTCCCCCTGACCCTCCCCCTCACACACACATGCACTCTTCTTCCCCCTAGTTTTTGGTGACCGCCCCTTTCTTCCCCCTCCCTCCAGCCTCGCCCCGACTCTCTCACAATGGCTGCTGACATTTACCCAGGGCTGTGCTCGCCCTTCACACAGATTCCTTCCGATCCCCACCCACAGGCCGGGGAGGTAGATCCTGTTCTCCCCGTTTCACAATTGCAGAAATTGAAGCAGATGTGAAGTGACTTGCAGGAGTCACGCAGTAAGGCTGGATTTGAACTCGGGGCTCTCTCTCAGACACACAGTACACTGCCGGCTCCTCCCCTTCTTCAGCTGTGATTCGTGTGATTTAAAGTTCTAGTTCCCAGTTTAGTCCAAACTTATTTTTTCCCTGAGAAAGCACAAGCCCAAAAGGGTCCAATGACTCTGCCAGGGTCCCAGGGCAGGGTGGGATCGAGCCCGGGGCCTGTCCCCATTCCAAACTCTGTTGGAGCTGGCTTTCCCCACCCCCCCAGGGGCAACAAGCCTCCCCTGGGCTTCCTGCCCCTGCTGGGAGGGCACGGGCTCCTAAAGGCCGCTCGGGGCCTGGGTCCGGGTTAGCTGAGACGCTCCTGTCCGAGGAAGGCCTTCGGCTCAAGGCTCCCGGCCAGAATCTCGCTGGGTCTCGGGCCATTGCCCTGGGCTCCCACCCGGTCTTTCCAGGAGGCGGCCGGGCCATGCAGGAGGGACGGGCAGCAGCCCCCGGCAGCGTCCTCTGCCCTTCTCAGACAGCGCTTGTCATCTGAGGCTTTTTACTTCTGCCTCGGGGCCCGGAGCTGGCTGGGCCCAGGCCCCGGTTCTTTGGGCCTCATCCTGCCTTCCTGCACGCCATCTCCCCCGAGAAGGCGACGTCTATGGCGACCAGAGACCGCCTACGAGCCCAGGGAGGCCCCTGTCCCACCTCCGGCCCAGGAGCCAGGGAGGCCCCTGGAAAGCTGCCGCACACAGGGCAAACTCGTTTGGGCTGCGGGGAAGCTGCCCCCCCGGTGCCCGGCCGTGAGACAGACCTCGGGCCTCTGGCAGGGGCCGGGGCGGGCTTGGTCAGCCTGCGGGCCCTCCTGGCATGGCACCCACACAGACCGCGCACAGGGGCTGCAGACACCACTTTGTAACACGGAGCCTGAGGCCCGGGGGCGGGCACCGAGGGCCTAGAGCTGGATCTGGGACTTCCACTCCCAATCTGGGGCCGCAGGGCCGGCAAGAGCGGGACCCCCTCCTAGAAACGGGGCCTGGGGAGGGCGGGGGTCCCACCTGAAGGAAGGGTAACAGTAGGAAGGCCCCAAGAAGGGAGCTGTGTCCAGTGATCCACACTAAGGGCTGGCGGCCGAGAGCAGGGACGGACTAGTCCATTTAAATCTTTATTTGGTATCTGTGCGGCAGGCGGCCCCGGCTCGGGTTGCTGCACTTTGGGTGCATCTCCTGCCCCTGGGATCCCGGGGCCACCCCCTCTGCCGGCCCCAGGCAGCCCCCGGGCCTGGGGGGGCCCCTCTGCCCGGCTCCCCGGGGGACTATGGGACGTCCAGCCGGGGAAGCCTCGGCCTACAGAGTGACGAGCAGTCCCAGCCCGAGGGCCCAGAGCCAGCCGGGCCGGGGCGCGCCCCCGCTCCTGGGCCACAGGACGCTGTGGTGGTCCAAGCACTTCTCGCTCAGGGTGAAGGAGCCCACCGTCTCCATGCCGAGAAACAGCTCACAGGCGGGCACCGTGGAGCAGCCAAGCAAACCCAGCACGTAGGAGGTGCTTTCTACGGGGAGGGAGAGAGCCGTGGGTGCCGGGGGCCGGGGCCTCCAAGGCCCTGCTTCTGCCCCCAACGGGGGTCTCGGGTGTCCAGAAACTGACTTAGACGACCTCGAGGGGCCGGGACCTCCAGCCAGGAACCGAGGCCCTGGGCCAGGGGGTCTGCGGGGAGAGCCTCCTGCGGCGGGAGCTACCCGGGCCAGGGGCCTCCTGCGGTGGGAGCTACGTGGGCCAGGGGCCTCCTGGGGTGGGAGCTACCCGGGCCAGGGGCCTCCTGGTGGAGGCCCTGGAGTTTGCATTCTAGCAGCCCACCTGGTGGGAGGTGTGGGGGGGGGGCAGCCCTGCCTGCATGAACTCTTCCGGGCTCACAACGGCCTCAATGGCCGAGGGAGCGGGCCGAGCCTTTCCCAGAATCCCCCGCCTGTCGGGCGGCCCGAGCCCAGCGTTCCCTCCCACCACTCGGGCCCCACTCTGTCCAGCCAGCGGCCCAGAGGGCACCAGAGGTCAGAGGCAGCGCCGGGGCTCCAAGGCCCGTCCTTGCCCCCCATGCCCCACATGACCACGGAACCAGGGGCCCGGCTCCAGAGGACGCCTCTGCCCTCCCGTGGGACGGGGACCGCTCCCCGCTGCGGCCCGGCCGCACTCACCTCCCTTGATGCTAATGGTTCCGTTGTAACAGCGGAGCGCCTTCTCGCCGCACGGCCGGAAGCGGACCTTGGTGGGGCAGGAGTACAGGGCCAAGCAGGTCGGGCACCGCAAGGCCTGCTCGGGGTTTCCGATGGCTGGAGGAAGGGAAGGGGCGTGGCTGCGGCCGTGGGCCCTGGGGGAGGAGTGCCGGGGAGAGGGGGCCTGGGGTCCCCGGGGGCCCCTCTCTGTGGGCAGCCTCTGCCCAGCGGCCTCTCATCCAACCTCTCGCTGCGGCCCCCCCAGCACTGTAGCGGGCCCGCCGCCTCGAGGACGTGGGCCTTCTGCCTGCCCCGGGACACTGACCGGCCCCCCGGAGCACCGGCCCCCTCCCTTCCCGCACTGCCAGGGAGAGCCCGGCTGCCCATCAGGTACCCGGGCCCTGGCCGCGGACCGCCCATCCCCCGCCCGGCGTCCTGCACTTCCCGGGGGGCCTCCTGCTCCCACCGCCGCCACCCTGGGCTGCGGGTGGGCCCCGGCTCTGCCCTGGCTGAGAAGCTGGGACGCAGCCCCCACTGCCCGAGCCCGGCTCCTGGGACCCCCGGGGAGGCCACGTCGGTTGTGACGAGTTCTCTGGGGAAGCTGAGCGACCCACGGGGTGACCAGCTGGGGATCCGGCCAAGGAGCCCCCACGACCCTGGGCCCAAGCCCGGACACCCGCCGGAGGCTGGTCTGGGAGGCAGTCGGGGGCCTGGGCGTGGCTGAGGGCTCTGCCCCGGCCTGTGGAGACCAAGGGGGAGTTCCCTCGTGGATCCTGATCCCCCATCTCCAAAAACCAGCTGGAAAGCAACACTCCACAAAGGGAAATGTCTGGGGGCCTCTGGCCAATGCACCGAGGGAAGGCCAGGGGGAAGGCCAGGGGGAGGGAGGAAGGGAGGGGGGAAGGGAGGGAAGGCCGGGGGGCCACATTCCCAGGAATGAGCATAAAAGAAGCATCGGGAGGGGTGGTCTCGGGGTCCCTCCCTATCAGCAGCACTACATGGGGGGGCTCTAAGGGGCGGGGGCAGAAGAGGAGCTCCGGAGAGCCGGGGGGAGTCAGGCACTCTGAGAGGTCAGCAGACGAGGTCACGGGGATCCCGAGAAACGCCGTGGGGAGGGAGGCCATGAGACAGTGAGGGAGGCCCCGGAATACAATAAAAAGGGGGCAGGGGCTGAGAGGCAGATCCGAGAGAATGGGAGGGGGAGAAGTTAGGAGGAGCGTTAGGCAAAGGGAAGGTCGGGGCGCTCTGGCCACCGAGGGGCAGGGGGCGCGGAGAGCGGGCTGCGAGCCCCGGCCCCGGGCTACCTAGGTGGGCCTTGGGTCTCAGCACCGGGGCCGTGCTGCTCGAGTTGTTACAGTAGTTGACATTGCAGAAGCGGACGTAGGAAGTGACAATAATTCCTGGTGGGCCCAAGTGTTCCGTGACCCCCGACAGCCGGTTCCCTGCTGGAGTGCAGCCTTTACTGCCCATGATCAGTGACTGGGGCCCTAGGAGAGGAGCAGGAGATTGGCAGAGGCTGGAACCCCCCGGGGGCGGAGGGGCCCGAGCCTCAGGTCAGGTAGAAGGGAGCACAGAAGCCTCGGGACTTCGGCCCCCACCCCCTCCTCTCCCCGCTGCGGGCCTCAGCCCCTTTTTACATGTTGGCACGAGCCAGACAGATACCCCAGGGAAGGCAAGGACCCGAGCAGGAGGGAGGGGAGGGAAGGGAGGGAAGAGAGGGAGGGAGGGAAGGGAGGGTCCTCGCTGCCTTCCCCTGGCTTTTAACAGTGGCCAGAAAGGAAACTGAGGAATTGAGCGCGCTCTCTCGTCCAAGAAATTCTTGGGGGGGGGGGCAGAGTCCTTGACATCCTGGATTAAACGGGACTTCTTTCCCCTGAGTCAGAGCGTCCGGGACGATGGGCTGAGGCGGCCGGGACATGGGGGCGCTTTGGGCGCTCCTGGCTGGGGAAGTGGGGGCCCCGAGCTCTGCGCCCCGAGAACCGTCGGCCAGCTCTGCCGGGAAGCGGCGCCTCAGTAAGCAGGGTCCCGGCGGAGGAGGGCGCAGAGCGGCTCGGTGACCACGGCCGGCCGGAGACAGGGGGCACCCTGGCAGGGCCCGGACGCTCAGCTACTCCCACATCTCCGGGGCCTCCTCACACGGGGCCGTTACCCATGTAGCCCCTTTTCCAGCTTTTGCGCCATGCAATAGCCTGTGGGAGCCCGTGCATCCCAGGGCACAGGGCAGGGCCTTTAATTGTCGCCTTTTCTGGGGCATTTGAGACGCCATCTTTGGATCTGACCCAGTGGCTCACCCCTAACTGCGCTACGAGTTTTAGCGGCGCTGACCCGCAGAGGACTCTTAGAGTTTTCCTGAGAGCGGCACATGTCGGGGATGACCCCGGAGGGCATATATGGAAGAGAAGACTGGGGTTCAGAGAGGGCAGGTGAATCATAAATCACGGGTTATAAAAATGGGGAACACTCTGGCAATCCTATAATAACCCCCCTTAATGTTCTAGACAAGTACGCGGGCTGAGGAGTTCTCTAAAGCAGCCGGATTCAAAGCCACTGTCCCCTCCTCCCCCCGCCCCACTCCGGCTGCCCTCAGTTACCTGTCTCCAGCATCAGCAGGGTCTCCTGACACACCTCCCAGTTCTCACAGCGCCGGGAGTGCCGCAGGCTGGAGCTCCAGAGCTCGGGCTCCGAGTTCAGCTTCCGCCCCAGGTACAGCATCTCCGTGTGGTAACAGGTGATGGGGGGCAGCAGTGGGAAGATGGGGTGCATGGGGCGGCTCCCTGCAAAGGGAGGGAGGGGCCCGTCAGCCCCTGACCTCCCGCACGGAGCCGGACTCCCGCCCCCGGGACTCCCGCACGGACCCAGGCTCCCCCGCACGGACCCGGGCTCCCACCCCCGGGACTCCCGCATGGACCCAGACTCCCGTCCCTGACCCTCCCGCACGGCCCCAGGCTCCCCCGCACGGACCCGGACTCCCGCCCTGAGGACTCCCGCACGGACCCGGGCTCCCGCCCCGGGGACTCCCCGGAGACTCCCGCACGGACCCGGGCTCCCACCCCTGACCCTCCCACACAGACCCGACCCCGGGGACTCCCGCACGGACCCGGGCTCCCACCCCTGACCCTCCCACACAGACCCGACCCCGGGGACTCCCGCACGGACCCGGGCTCCCGCCCCCGGGACTCCCGCACGGACCCGGGCTCCCGCCCCCGGGACTCCCGCACGGACCCGGGCTCCCGCCCCTGGGACTCCCGCACGGACCCGGGCTCCAATCCCCGGGACTCCCGCACGGACCCGGGCTCCCACCCCTGGGACTCCCGCACGGACCCGGGCTCCAATCCCCGGGACTCCCGCACGGACCCGGGCTCCCACCCCTGACCCTCCCGCACGGACCCGGGTTCCCGCCCCTGACCCTCCCGCACGGACCGGGCTCCCGCCCCCGGGACTCCCGCACGGACCCGGGCTCCCGCCCCCGGGACTCCCGCACGGACCGGGCTCCCGCCCCGGGGACTCCCGCACGGACCGGGCTCCCGCCCCGGGGACTCCCGCACGGATCGGGCTCCCGCCCCGGGGACCCCCGCACGGACCGGGCTCCCGCCCCTGACCCTCCCGCACGGACCGGGCTCCCGCCCCCGGGACTCCCGCACGGACCCGGGCTCCCGCCCCCGGGACTCCCGCACGGACACACACACACCAGTCTGGGCGAGGGAGGCTCCCACGAGTCCGAGCAGCAGCGGGAAGGCTGGACAGCCCATGGCGCGGGGTCTGCGGTCGTCCCTGGCCCCTGGGACCCAAGAAGAGAGCGGGGCAATGAAGGGCCCCTTGCTAGGACGCTACTGTCCGCTCCTCCCCCAGACCCCGCTCCGGGGTCTTCTCCACCGTCAGACCCCGAGTCCTCCCCGCGTCAGGTCCCTCCCATCATCGCTCCCACCCAAGGACTCCCCGGGTCACTCCCGCCTAAAGCTCGGATTTCTAAAGCTCCGTGCCCCCCACCCCGTCCCAGCGAGAGGAGCCTCCAAGGGGGCGCTCAGACAGAGAAACCTCCACTCCCAACCCTCCCCCACACCCGAGCCCCACAATCCCTGCTTCCTTCCCTCCCAATCAACGAGCATTTATGTGCCCCGGCCACGACCCCCCACAGTCTCCCTCTCTCCAACACAGAAAGCTCCGTCCCTCAAACTCTAAGCCCCTCCCCTCCCCACAAGCCCCGCCTCATCCTAAAACGAGCCCCGCCCCCACCCTCCCCATAACCCAAGCCTCGCCCATCCAATCCTACGTCCCTCCCCTAGTCCACAAGCCCTGTCCTTCCCCTCCCCCACAGCACAAGTCCCGCCTCTTTCCCTCTCCCACATCAGGGCCCACCCCCAAAGGCCCATGCCCTTCTCGGGCCTCGCCTCTCCCTCCCCGCCCCCTCAATCAAGCCCCTCCTCCCTCCCTCCAACGGCCCCTCCCTCGAGCCTGTAGACAGGGGGCGGGGCCAGTCTGCCCCGTTCCCCCCCTTCCCCTAATGTGGGGAGGTTAGGGGGAGAAGAGTCCTTGCCCCATTGGTCAGCCAGCCTTTACATCCCTCACCATCCCCATCCCATCCCCCACCACGTTCCATTGGCTAAAGTCTTGCAAAAGGGTGGGTTCCTATTGGCTATTTTAAGGGAGGGACGAGATGTTCTTCGGCATTGGTGGAGAGATTGGCTCCTGGAAGGGGCTTCTCTCCCATTGGCCGGTGGGGGGCGCGTGATCGACATTGTTCCCACGTGCGCCAGGTCCTGTGCCTTCCCTTCTTCGCACCTTCTCCTCCAACCTATGCAGCACCAATAGGAGAGTCCCTTACAAAAATGGACAAGAAACGTCCAAGCAGAGCAGACCCTGCAAAGTTGAGAGGGGGACAAAACAAGGAAGCTGTAGTTTAGCTCCCGTATTTTCTGCTTCCCCATCTCTTTCTGTGGTATCTCCCCAAATGCCGGGGAGGTTCAGAGAGTGGGCGATACCACGACGGAGAGATGGGGGGAGACATCTGCCTCACGCCGAAGTCTCAGGTGTTACTAAGGGGATTCGAATGCCGCCCCTCCCACCCAGCCCCCTTTCCATGTGTCCTGGGGGCCATGACGGGGCAGCTGGCTTGTCAGAAGCTCTGCCAAGTTTCCTATCTTCTCCGTAGGGTGGCTGAGAGGGAGAGGTGGAGTGCTGTTAGCAACCCCATTGTGCAGAGGAGCAAACTGAGGTTTCCCAAAGTCCCGCTGCCGTTAAAGGCCAGAGGCAGCATCTCGTCCCCAGTGTGCCCTGGTCGCACGCCCTGCCCACTACACCATCCTGCCTGTCTGCCTCAGGAAAGGCCACAGGGACCTCCCGTTCTAAAGGTGTATTTCGGATGCCAGGGTTCTGGTATTAACCTCTCATTTTATCCTCACAACAAGAATAGCAGGTGCCGTTATGATTCCCGTTTTGTGGCTCTTGTTCCGCAGGGCCAGACCCTTCCTGGCCCCATCTGCCGCTTCCTTGGCCCAGGGGAGTGGCTTGCTGGTTTTCTTCTTCAGCTCATTTTACAGATGAGGGAAACTGAGGCTCCCGTAGAGTCAATCATTTTTTCCAGCCCTAACCTCTCTCTGATTTCCAGTCTCCCCTCTCCAACTACTGGTCACACAGGTCATACTGAATGTCTTGTAAACTCCTAAACTCTCCACATCCCAAATTGACCTTTTCCTCCCCGAAGCGCCTTTCTCCCTAACTTCCTTGTTACTTCCGAGGGCACGGCTATCTTCCGGTTACCTTAGGTATCCTCCTCCAATCCTTCCTTTCTCTCCTTGCCGGCCCCCACCGCTCCCTCCCATTACATCTGCTCCATCTCTCCTGCTTAACTTCTCCCTCCCTCCTCCTCCTTTGCTCTGACACTGACCTCAGCCAGGTGAAGACCTGGCACCTGGATTACTTAATCACCAACCAGGGCTGTGCTGTCCCAGCTCCCCCTTTCTGCTGTCCATGAGGGCTTCCTAAAGTGCCCTCTGACCCTCCTCTCTGACCTTTCCAGTTCTCCCACGCTCCCTCACCCCCACCCTTCCCAACACCCAATGATTCACCAGCTGCTCCTTGAACAAAAATAGGCCGTTCTCTCCTCCCTCGTGTGGCCTCTTGGCTAAAATCTCCCCCACTCGGAGCCTTGCCTGGTCCCTCTCCCCAGCACCGATGTCTGCCTCTTGAGACCATCCGATTTATCCTGCATGAATCTTGTTTATATGCGACGGCTCCCATGTTGTCTCCTGTTAAACCAGGGGTTTCCTTGGAAGTAGGAACCATTTTTTTTTTGCTTTTCTCTTTATCTCCAGGGCCCAGTTCATACCTGACACATAGTGTGCGCTTTAAAAGGTACTTGAATGACAATACAGAAATAATGTTTTGAATGACGTACAACTTAAAACTATCAAAGTTCTTGCTTTTCAAGGAGGAGGACGGGGACAGAGGGTGGGAGAGAACTGGGAACTCAAAATTGTTTTGGGAAAAGGTTTAAAAGGATTTTTACATGTAATTGGATTTTTTTTAAATTTAAGTGCTTGGGGACTTCCAACCACTAATGAAACTCAAGTCCCTAGCCTTCCATTTCGTAGCATTTCCCAATCTTTTTCCCCCTCTGCCACCTGCTACTCCCACTACTTTCCCCTCTCCCTACTACGCTTTCTCTTCTCCCCAGTATCTACAGTATCTACATTTTCCCTAATGGAAAACTGTAACTACAGCCGAGGCTTTGACCCGGGGCTGACACGGGGAGCGTCTTCACGGGGCCCTGACGGGAGAAGCAGGTTGGTTCTCGAGCGGGAACAGGCCTGGACATATCTGCTAGAAGCTTGATGATGGGGATGAGTGACTCATGGAAACAGAGCCCACACCGCTGGAAAGGTGGAA
The DNA here is from genome assembly GCF_016432865.1 of Antechinus flavipes. NCBI lineage: Eukaryota > Metazoa > Chordata > Mammalia > Dasyuromorphia > Dasyuridae > Antechinus > Antechinus flavipes. The sequence goes on from NC_067400.1 coordinate 619,274,762, forward strand.
AGGAGCCCTGGAAGCTTCCTCCTCCGGGCTGAAGGTCTGCTTCTCCGAAGGGCTTTCTGCCTGGGGGGAGGAGGCATTTCAGGAGTCCTGGGCACCCCAAGCCCAGAAAGATGGGCAATGGGCCCCCCAACCTGGCAGCACACCCTCCAAACCTGGCAGGGCACTCCCAAACCTGGCAGCATGCCCCCAAACCTGGCAGTGCACCCCAAAACCTGGTAGCGCACCCCCAAACTTGGCAGTGCACCCCAAAACCTGGCAGGGCCTCCAGTTGCTATCCACAGAGGAGAGGGGGAGACAAGGACTCCAGGAGCCAGTCCAGAGAGTGGGAATGTCTCTAAAGGAGGCTGGCTAGGCTAGGGAGCCATTCCCATCCGCTCAATGAATCTGGGTCAGGTGACAGAGGCTGCGGCCCACTGCTGTCACAAGGGCTTCTCCTCCTGGTGGAACCTCCCCCCTTAGGGGGGAGCGCCGCCAGTGGAAGGGCCAGGCTCCCGGTGCTCCCGTTGGTGGGGTGCTGGGAGCCGCCCTTAGGGGGGAGCTGCCCCACGTTGCTCCGGTCGCTGTGGCCGACGGCCCCAATTCTGCCTCCCTCCCCGCTGACCCCCGAAGTAGCCGCCTCCCTGTGACCCTCCCCCGCCACTGACGTCACGCTCCAAACCCTCCCTCACCGCGACCGGGCGAGTTCTCCGAGCTCTAGGAATAAACAACTCGGGCGAGCACTTAAATACACGGTGGTTTTATTTTTTAGGCCGTGAGACCTGCTCGACCTGGCGGGGCGGGACGAGGAGAGGCTGGCTTGGGGTGGGACCGGCCCAGCCCGGGGAAGAGAAGGGAGTCTGTGTTCCGGGAAGGGTGTCCCAGGGCCACGAGGAGGGAGGAGGGGCGGGGGGATCACGGGAGAGCGCTGGCGGCCAGGGCCGCCAGGAGCGCCGCCAGCGGCAGGGCCAGGGTCCCGGGGCTCCCGTTGGTGGGGTGCTGGGAGCCGCCCTTAGGGGGCAGCTGCCCCACGTTGCTCCGGTCGCTGTGGCCGACGGCCCCCCTGCCGGCCCCTCCCTCCTCGCGCAGAGTCTCCACGGGGGTCTCGGAGCGAGAGGCCGGCTCGGTGGCGGGGGCCTGGAGGGTGGTGGATGGGGGCCGGCGGGTGGAGGGGGCCGGGGTCGCGGTGGAAGCGGGGGTGGGTGCCGAGGGCTTGGTGGCCGTGGAATTGGGGCGGGCGGTCGTGGGCGGGGGCAGCACCACGAGGGGAGGGATGCCGGGAGCGAAGTAGGTCTTGTTGCGGAGGTCGGCGTTGCAGCGCGAGCCTTCGCAGCAGGAGCCGCTGAGGGAGAAGCCGGGGCCCGTCAGCCCGTCTCTGGTGCAGCTCTCGTCCTGGACGCAGCCTCGGACCGGCAAGGACACGGTCACGTTGGCTGCGGGAAACCAAGCGGGGCGGGACAGTGGTTAGAGCCCCGGGGGGGGGGGGGGGGGAGTGGGTCAGGGAGGGGGAAGCCCCCGACCCTCTGGGGCCTCAGTTTCCAAATCTGTAAAAAGATCCCACGATTTGGGGGTTTTCAAGGCAAGGTTACTGAGCGATTCGCCAAATCCTTCTCCCCAAGGGACTGTAGTCCCCCGGGAGGGGGAAGGGAAGGCTGAGGGGGCTGGGACGCCATTTCCCCCACGGAGTGGGAGGGGGTTCTTCGCCGAGGGGGAAAGGAGGCGAGGGAATCTCGGGAGCATCTGCAGGCCTTCTCTGCCCCCACCCCACACTGTTGCCCCTCTCTCTCTCCTCCGGGGTACATGCTGAGCGTGTCTCCCCCTCCCCCCACCTCCGGAAGTCTCCTGAGGGCAGGAACCATTTCTCTGTTTGCCTGAGGCTGGGGTGGGGGGTGCCCTCGGGCCCTGCTTCCCAGAAGGCTCTGGGAAGAGGGGCGGTGCCCCCTCCCCCACCCCTCCCCTCCCCCCTCACCTGCGGTCAGGGTGACATTCCCGTCAAAGCAGCCCTTGTGCAGCCGGTCCCCCGCGTTGTAGCACTGGGCCAGGGGGGGCTTGGAGCCCGCGCACGCCTCCCGGCTCAGCCCCACGCAGCTGTAGCACTCCACTCCGTTGGGCTCGTGGGCACTCTCGTTCCCTGCGTGGGCGGCGGAAGGGGGCCGTGGGTCAGATGTTCCGCGGGCTACACTGAGTCTCGGCGCCCCCCCCCCCTTTTCTCAGTCTCGGGCCCAGGCCCCTGCGGAATCCAGTCCCACACCCGGCCGTGGGCTTCGCCAGCCTTTGCCGGAAGCCCCCCAAGAGGGGAAACCGAGGCAGGCCTGACTGGGCAGCCTGCCTTCCCGGCCCGGTTCCTAGCTCTGGGTTAGGGCCTAGTCAGGAAACCTCATCTTTGGGAGTTCAAATCCGGCCTCTGACACTTAACCCTTCTTAGCTGGGTGACCCTGGGCAAGTCACTTAACCCCCACGGCCTCAGCAAAAAAAAAGTCATCTTAATATTTTTTGATGAAGCATTTTGCAAAATTTAAAAATGCTACATGAATGTGAACTAATATTAAGTTTTATTTTCTACTTGTTTCTCAATTGGGACAAAATGGGTGGGAGGGATTAATTAAAATGTATTAATTAAATTATTATGCAAATCAACAATTAAGCCAATTAATTGTTGTTAATTAACACTTATTTTTACTATTTTATGTGTATTGTGTAGCATGTGTATAGATAGCTGTATAGAACAAAGCTAAGGAAATAAAGTTTATTTTTACAAAGACGATCTCCGGATGTACTTACATACATAGCCAAAGCAAGGACTGTTTTTAAAATAAAAATAAAAAGTGTCATCTTATTGGGGCTGCCCCAATGTCCCATCATGCTACAGTCTTTGGGAATCCGGACAGTTACCCGGAGAATCACTGCTAACCCCGAGCCATTTGTCGGGAGGTACTAACTCTCTTTGTTAAATAGCCCAGCTCCGAGCCCGGTCCCTGGGGCTCCTCTAGAGCCTCCCGGGGGAGACCAGCCCTTACTGGCAGCTCCTCGAGCCCGTGTCACCCATTCCGCATCCACCCGGCTGCGCCACTGCCCGGCGCGAGGGCATCCTCCGTTTGGCCAGGGATCCCTCCGTCGCCCGCTTGGCAAAAACGCCCAGCGGCGCTCCCGGCCCTGACCACGGCGACCCGGCCGAAATGGAGCTGAGTGCAGCGCCCTGAGAAAGGGGGGCTCGGCGTTGCCTCCTGGGAGTCACCCAGCCAATCTCTCCATTTCACGGAGGGGGAAACTAAGGCCGGGCAGGGCTGGCCCTGGACTGGAGAGCAGCGGGCTCGGAATTTGGACCCTCTGGTTTCCGCCCGGAGAAGGGCCCTGCCCCTCCCTGGACGCCCGGCCCCGCTCACCGCTGGGGTTCAGGCGGTGCGAGGTCAGGTTGAGCTGGTCGTTACACAGGTCCTTGTCGCACTGCTGCAGCTGGTGGAAGGCCAGGATCCCGTGCAGGTCCAGCCCCCGGTCGTTCTTTCCCGAGAGTCCCGATCCACAGCCGCGGATGGCCAGCGAGAACTGCCCGTGAACTGGAGGGGAGAACCGGGCCGCGGGATGAGAAGGGGAGGGCCGGACCAGGGAGGAGTTAAGGAGGACCGGGAGAGGGAGGACTTGGGGACTCAGACAGAGGGAGGACTCAGAGGGAGACTCCAGAGGGGGAGGACTCAGACAGAGGGAGAGCTCAGAGGGAGACTCCAGAGGGGGAGGACTCAGACAGAGGGAGAGCTCAGAGGGAGACTCCAGATGGGGAGGACTCGGGGACTCAGACAGAGGGAGGACTCAGAGGGAGACTCCAGAGGGGGAGGACTCGGGGACTCAGACAGAGGGAGGACTCAGAGGGAGACTCCAGAGGGGGACAGACAGAGGGAGGACTCAGAGGGAGACTCCAGAGGGAGAGGACTCGAAAGTGGAGAACTGAGAGGAGGAGGACTCAGAGGGAGGAGCCAGAGAGAAAGGATCCAAAAGGGAAAGATCCAGAGGGGAAGGATGCTGAGACTGGGTGGGTGGGGGAAGTCAAAGAGAGGTTTTAGAGGAAGGGGATCTCAAAGAGCTCATAATGGAGTGAGCTGAACATTCAGAGCTGGAACTCAAAGGGAGGACTCAGAAGGAGACTCAGAGGGGGAGGACTCAGACAGAGGGAGGACTCAGAGGGAGACTCCAGAGGGGGAGGACTCAGGCAGAGGGAGGACTCAGAGAGGGGAGCAGCCACATGGGGCGGGGTCTGAGGTCTCTGAGGCAAAGGTGGGAGTGGAGATTTGGGGCCTCCTGGAGGGACTGTTTGTCCAGGGGCCGAGGTTCCATGTGATAAAGCTTCACGGGCATGTGGTCTCATGCACAGATGAGCCTGGAACCTCGGGGAAAGTAGATGAGTCTGATGGGGAAAGGGCTGACTCAGAAACCGCTCCCCTCAACTTCCTGGGGCTCCCTCCATCCCCAAATCTTATGGTTAAGCATTTGCTTAACTCCGTTGCCAAGGAGACCCCAGGCCGACTGCCCCCCTTCTCCATCCCCCCAGCCCGGAAGGAAATGGGCCGACCCAGGGGCTTTGTAAGTCGGGATTTACCCCATGAAGTCCTTCCTCACGATGGGGTCCCCCGCCCTCCACAGGCCGACCCTCCCCCAGGGCCCTTACTCACTGGTCTCCACAGCCCCCACAGCCTCTGTGCAGACCCCCAGGTCTGCAGGGCAGGTCACCTTCTTCATCTTCTCCAGGGAACATCCTTGGTCGGCTTTCTGGATGCAGCTGTAGCATCGAAGAGCCGAGGCACCTGGGAGAGGGTCACGCGCGTCACCTTCTTCCCCTCCCGCGGCCCCATTGTGGCCGGCTGCCCCGGCCCGGGACCTCCCGCAGGCGGAAGGCCCTCCCCCCCACCATCCCTCTCTCGGACGAGGGGCCCTCACTTGCTGGGGCCACGAGGTCCCTCTGCGGCTCTTTGAGCCGAGTTGGAGCTTTCAGTCCCTCTCCCGAGCCGGGCCGATCTTCCTGTTTTCTGGCTGGGAGCCGGGCGTGTGGGACTCTTTGCCTTGGAAGCTTGGGAAGCCCCCCGCCCACCCTCGGGCTCACCCTTCTGAAGGCCCGTGGCCCACAGCCCCTCTCCCCGCGCGGAGGTCTCCCTTCCCTGGGACCCCCCCTCCTGCCTTCTCCCCTGCCCCCCCCGGGATCTCCCCCTGCCCCCGCCTGCCTTCTCCCTTGCCCTGGGCCCCAGGATGCAGAGCCGCCTGGCTCACCTGGGCCGAGCAGGGCCAGCAGCAGGACGGCGGCCCCGAGGATCCCTGGGCTGCGCTTTTTCTCCATGGCGGCTCCGTCCTGCTTCCTCCGAGGTCCCCCAGGGTGTGTCGGCTCTGCGCCCCGGCCGGGCCCTCTTACCTGAACCCCCAGATGAGTAATCGCCCCCAGGCCCTGGCTCTCTCCTCCCCCAGCCCAGCCCAGCGTTGGCTCTGGGGCGGGTCCCCCCTTTCCTTGCGTCACAGCCCGGGGAGAGGGGAGCTGGCTCTGAGAGGGCCCGAGAATCCGGGCCAGGCAGCAGGGCCCTGCCCCGGGGCGGCCGCTGCTGGGAAGCGACAGGGTGGGGTGGAGGGGCAGGAGCCCAAGCCCATCCCCAGCCTCGGAGCTCTGCGGGGGGCGTCTGGGCCAAGCCCCGCCTTTGGCAGACGGGGAAACTGAGGCCCAGGGAGGCGAAAGTGATCTGTCTGAGCATTTCTCCCAGCCTCAGTTTCCTTTTCTGTAAAACGGGGATAACAACACCTGCCTGGAAAGTTGTTGTGGGGATTAAGTGAGATAATCCAAGTGAAAGCATTTGGGAAACCTCAGAGTGTTGGGAAACGACTGCTTCTTATTTTCCAGGAGAGTTTCACCAGCCGAGAGTTGGGCATCTCTAGGGACCCCTGGGCCTGGAAGGACCCTCCCGGAGCCCAACGTGAGCTTTTTGCGGGGGCCAGCGGGGCCTACAGGTTCAGGTCTCCCACCCAATAGTGCAGGGATGCCCCCCCAGGAGAGGAGGCTTCCCAGGCCAGAGCGCCGAGGATGGGGGTCCCTCGCCGCCCCGGCGGCCCAGGATCCTGAAGGCGAAGCTGTCCCTGAACTCGTCTGCACCCCCCAGCTTTAAACTTTAGGGGCCTAGGCAGGAGGGGGAGCGTGGGAGCCGGAGTTTCGAGGGCGGGCCCCGACCCGGAGCTCCCTCCCCAAACTGGCTGGACCGGAGAGACAGGCATTGGGGAGCCTCTGTCTGGGCCTGCAGGACCCTCGGGTGACTCCCTCCCCCCTCCCCCCAGAGAGACCATCTCCATGTGCACAGGTTTGGGAACCGAGGCCCAGAGAGAGGAAGGGATTCGGGGCAGGTTGGCCCATACTTTAGTCAGGTCCTTTTCCTTGTGGCTCCAATGCCGGATTCGGACGTAAGCACTAAGGGTCCCCTGGGCCCCCCCCCCCCCCGTGCCGCCTGCTCATCCCCCTGTTCCAAGCAATTCTGCCACATGGCGCCCTGAGGAGGCTAAAATCCCATGGCTCCCAGGCCCGCTCCGCAGAGAACAAAACCACCCCGAAGGAAGCTTGGGCCGGCAGGACAGCTCAGAGTCTGGCAGGCTTCCTCGGGTCTCCAGGCCCTCGGAAAACCTTTGTGTTCTACCTTGGGAGGGAAACATTCCCTTTAGTGTTTAAGTTAAAACAGCCGGAGATGGACGCGCGGAGGGGGGATGCTCTCTCTCCGAGCCGCACGCTCTGATGCAGATGCTTAACTGGGGCTTCACCGAGAGGTTCCCCGTCTGCGCATGGGAGAAAACCCGCCTTTCTCTCAGAGTTCCTGGGATCGTCGGTAATCGGACGTCTGTTACTCTGAGTTTTAGGCGTCTCTTGGCTTAAGCGGGCTGTGAAAAAGGCCCCTCCCCCCCAGTACGCCGGTCAGAGCCCCTGCCCTTGACCCCTTGAGGACAATCCTTTTGCTCTCCCGTTTGGGTTTTGGATGGAGTGAAAGGATGCGGGCGGGAGGGGGAGGGGGAGGGCGTGCGGGGAGAATTAGCGCAGAGGATCGGTGCTTCCTTCCTAAGGGTGGGGCTCGAGGCTCCCTGCGGGTCATGGGAGGAGAAGGGGGACGCGAGGCTCCCTGACTCAGACCCGCTTCGGAGCCCCAGCGCCCTCCTCAAGCTCCCAGGGTGTATCTGCCCAGCGCTCTCCCCGAATGCCCCCCAAAAGAAAGGCTGGGAGAGCCAGGACGCCTGGTTTCCCTGAATCGTGAAAAAGGCTCAAAGGCGAGGGGCCCCTAGGGGTAAGAAATGGGGCTCAGGACGTGGGGGTCCCTGGATGAAGATGGGGGTGGGCGCTCCCAGGACTCTGAGGAGGCGGATGGGGGGAAGAGGGGGTCCCGAGAGGAAGGCGCTTGGAGAAGCAGCTCGCCCGGGCTGGGGGCGAACAACAACAGCCACCATTGTTTTTCCACAGTGTTTAATTTAACCCCACGTGTGCATCAATAAATAAACCTCCCGCCCCCGCCCCCGGAGAGTCCGCGGGGTAAAGCCGGCAGCCGCTTCCTCCGGGGCACTCGGGAAGCCGAGCTCGGAACCGGCCGAGCAGAGGCGGCCCCCCGGGCGGAGGAGACCGTTTCGGGGGACTGGACTTCCCGGGCTGGGGGAGAGCAGCGGGGCTACGAATGTCGGGAGTTACCTGGGAATACGAAAGCTCCCGGGAAAGTTACGAGCAACAGAACACTGGGAGGTGCTAATACTCGAGAGAGGGCGGGGCCTCGCGGGAAAGTTACAAGCAACAGAACACCGGGGATACTAACGTTCCACCGAGAGCGGGACCTCCCGAAAAAGTTACAATGGAACACTGGGAGTAACGAACTCAAGTGGAGGCGGGGCTAGTTACTAGCAGTTGGACACCGGGGTACGAACGTTCGGCGAGGGCGGGGCCCCCGGGAAAGTTACTTGCAATAGAACACTGGGGTGACGAACGTTCGGCGAGGGCGGGGCCCCCGGGAAAGTTACTTGCAATAGAACACTGGGGTACGAACGTTCCCTCGAGAGCGGGGCTTCGCGGGAAAGTTACAAGTCATAGAACACGAACTCGAGGGAGGGCGGGGCCTCGCGGGAAAGTTGCAAATTATAGAACACTGGGGGTACGAACGTTCGGCGAGGGCGGGGCCCCCGAGAAAGTTACTAGCAATAGAACACTGGGGGGAGGACCGTTCGGTGAGGGCGGGGCCCCCGAGAAAGTTACTAGCAATAGAACACTGGGCGTACGAACACTCGAGAGAGGGCGGGGCCTCCCGGGAACGTTACCAGCAATAGAACACTAAGAGTAGGAACGTTCGGCCGAGGGCGGGGCCTCCCGGGGAACTCTGAGAGGACTAGAATGCCCGAGCTATAAGCATTGGGCATCTTTTAACGCTGGGGGCGAATTCATAGCATCTGGGACCGAGCTGGAAGGACCGAGCTTGTCTAGCCTCGTTTTACAGAAGGGGAAACTGAGGGCCAGGCTAGAAAAGCCCGGGCTGTGTTACTACTAGGCTGTGGGCGGAGGCGGTCGGGGCTTCTGGGGAGGTGGAGCCCGGTCAGGGGGCGTGGTTCTCATCCGCGGCGGTCACGATGACGTCGATCCAGATGCGCATGGCCTCCGGGCTGGGGGCCACCATGTAGAAGAGCCGCTCGTAGGTCTTGACGCAGAACGTCAGGCGGGGACTGGGGCTCTGACGGATGAAGGGGCGTGAATTCGGTGGCCCTTCTCCCGGGCCCGGGCATCTGAGCCCCCCAGCCCGGGGCGACACCATTATCTGGGCCCCGAGCCGCTTTCCCCTTGCTCAGCCCCACCCCCACCCCCAAGCTGGTTCGGGGTGCGAATTTAGAGGAAGGGGGGGTCATGATGTAGGGTGGGGGTGGGGGAGATACTCTGGGGAGACTGAGACCCAGAAAGAAACAAGTGCGGAAATACCCGTGGCAGAAAGCGCTCAGATTCTAAATCCGGGGCATGAGTAAGAGCCCACAGAATGTCGGGGATGGAAGGAAGAACTAGGGGAGAGAATGTCCAAGATGGGAGGCCCAGGAACGCTGAGCCCGGGCAGGGGGAAGCCGGGGCCTAAAGGGGCAGGGTCTCCTCCCACCCCTCTGAGCCTCTGGGCCCAGCCCGAGTATTTTTCTTTTTTTAATGGATTTGGGGAAAGGAAGCTGACCTTGAAGGCGCACCGCAGGTGGTCGTAATACACCTCTTCTATGGCTTGGAAGTAGATGACTCCCTTCAGTTTGGTCTCCTCCTTGTCTGAGGGTGGAGAGAACGGGGAGGGCTTTGGTTCTGGTTTGGGGGGGAGAGGGAGGGAAGGCCCGGAGCCCTTCCAGCAGGTCACTGCGGTGGACAGGGCGGCGGGCGGGGAATGAGCCCAACAGCTGAGGCTGAGGTCAGGGTCCAAATCGGAGCCCTGAGGTCAAAGATCCTTGAGACTGCACACTCAGCACGGGAGCCGGGCCATCCAAGCCTGGAATTTAGAGCCCTGGGGACTTTGGAGATAACTTTACAGAGGAGGAAGTTGAGACTGGGACTTAGAATTCCAAGCCTGGAATTCAGAACCTGTGGGGCCTTGGAGATAATTTTACAGAGGAGGAAACTGAGGCAGAGCCAGGCTCAGAACCCGGGTTTTAGGTGTTCGGCCTCCCTTTAAGAGGAGAGCAGCTCAGCTAATTCGGTCCCATGCTTTAACCTGAAGAAAGGGGGCCGTGGGGAAGGGTCCCCCCTCACCAGCGTAGTAGGCCAGGCGGCGGGCGTGGCGGTCAAAGCAGAACCACCGCTTCCTCCAGGTCTTGATGCGGCCCCCCACCTTCACCAGAGGTCCCCGGCAGCAGCCGCTGGTCACTCGGACGTGAGGGCAGCTTTCGGGGCTGTGGCCCCAGCGTTCCAGGTGCTGGTACAAGTCCAGGACCCGGGGGCCCGGGGGCCGGGGCGGGGGCGGCGGCGGGGCCTGAATGAGGGGGACACGTGCGCGGGGCTCCAGGAGCGAAGGGGAAGAGAAGGGAGGAGCCAGCGGGGCCGGCGGGAGGAGCAGGGGCTGGAGCCCACCAGGCCGCAGTTTGTGCCTGCGTGGCAGGGACGGCCGCTAGGTCAGGGACCAGGAAACGCTCTCAGGAAGGTGGGGCCGCTGTGGCTTCGGAGGACTCGAAGCTGGGGAGGGACGGGAGGGCCGGGTGCTGGGGATGGTCCGTAGGGACCGGGACGCGGGAGACAGTGGGGACAGAAAAGGGCCGCGGGGAGCCGGGGCGCTCACTGACCATGATGGCTGGAACAGGTCTGGCTTCCTCCTTGCTCCTCTTCGTCCCCTCCTGGGGGGTCAGAGCGGGAAGGTCAGGAGGGACCCAAGACCCCCAAACCTGAGCCCCCGTGACCAGCAACAGCAGAGGCAGGGATAGACCCAGTGGGAGGAGGGCCATGGGGAATGGAATTGGTCCATTCGGGTCTCTAAGGAGATTAGAGCATCTGGACATCTGGGTCCCTGAGCACATCAGGGGCAGAGGGGGCTGGGGGATGGGGCACGGGTCCCCGAAAGCATCGGGGGATGGGACACGGGTCCCCGAGAGCGTCGGGGGATGGGACACGGGTCCCCGAGAGCGTCGGGGGATGGGACACGGGTTCCTGAGAGTGTCGGGGGATGGGCACGGGTCCCAGTCCGGGTCCCCGAGAGCGTCAGGGGATGGGACACGGGTCCCAGTCCGGGTCCCTGAGAGCGTCGGGATGGGCACGGGTCCCAGTCCGGATTCCTGAGAGCGTCGAGGGATGGGACACGGGTCCCCGAGAGTGTTGGGGGATGGGACACGGGTCCCAGTCCGGGTCCCCGAGAGCGTCGGGGGATGGGCACGGTCCCAGTCCGGGTCCCCGAGAGTGTTGGGGGATGGGCACAAGTCCCAGTCCGGGTCCCCGAGAGTGTTGGGGGCAGAGGGGGCCGGGGGTAAGACACGGGTCCCAGTCCGGGGCCCGAGGAACTGTGGGGCGCCGGAAGCCCCGGCTCACCCGGGCCTGGAGCAGCCTCTCCCGTTCTGCCACGGCCTGCTGCAGCAGCTTCTCCATTCGGATGATGTCGGGGTGGGGGATTCCACAACTGGAAGGCAGGAAAGGCTGGGAGTACCAGCCCGCCCCCTTGGTGCCCCGCCCCCCTTTCCATCGGCTCCTGCCTCCCTCCCTGCCTTCTCACCTGGCTCCAGGGCCACAGTTCAGCAGGTGGTACAGAGGGTGTCCCTGGGGGTCCCCTGCAGGGGGCGACAGGGCCGAGGCCTCCAGGGGCCCTGAGAGGGAGGGAGGAGGAGGCTCAGAGAAGACATCCCCTCCCTGCCTTCGCCCCCTTGCCCCGTCCCCACCATCGCTCCCATAACCCTCTCTGACGGGACACAGGACACCCACCGCTGCAGTGCAGGGACAGGGGTCGCACAGACCCCCTCGGTCGGGTCCGGTCCCCCTTCCTCCGAGGCAAACTCCCGGTCCTCTGAAGCCCGAAGGAGCCCTGGAGAAGAGGGGGGGGCAGGGTTGGAGAGATGTGGGGAGGAGCAGAGGGAAGCGGGAGCCGGGGGCCGCTCCCTCCCCCTCCCCGGGCGCTCTCCCCGGCCCCACCTGGAGGGAGCTGTGCACCGAGAAGAGGCAGGAGGAGGCGGCGCTGGACGCAGGCACCGAGGAGTCCTGGAGGACCAGGAGCTGGCGATCCGTCTTCTGGGTGAACAGGAGCTGCACAGAGAATGGGGGTCAGCCCGACGGAGGCGGGGGGGGGGTCCCGGCGGGTCTGGGGGCTTCTGGGTACCTTGGTCAGGGCCTGGCTCTGCTCCGCGAAGCTGCCCTCGGCGGCCGGCGTCCCCTGCAGGCGGCTGAGCTCCAAAAGCCGGCTCCGCTCCTGGGAGAATTCGGGTGGGGGTCACGGGGGACCCCGGAACCCCCTCCCCCCAGCACCAACAGGACTTCAGGCCCATTTTACAGAACAAGGAGCACAGCCCAAAGCCCGGGGCCCCCAGGGAGGCTCCTCTGTCCCGCGGGGCTCGGGCGGCATCGGCTCACCTGGCTCAGGGCCTGCAGCGCCTCCTCCTTCTTCCGGCTCAGGCCGCGGCTCTCGGCCGCCATCTGCTCCCCCAGCGACCCCAGCTGCTCCTCCAGGACCTGGATGCGACGCTGAGAAGGCCCCGGAGTCACCGAGGGAAGAAAGGCCCGAGCCTGGCCGGGGGTGGGGGTGGGGCCGGGAGAAGGCCCAGGGGCGGAGGGGGAGCTCACACCCCCCACAGAGGCCCCAGACACGGGGGAGGGGAGAGGGCCCAGGGGGCCCCAGCCTCCGCTGGAAGCAGACAGGGAGCTCACCCCCCCCAGAGGCCCCAGACATGGGGGAAGGGGAGAGGGCCCAGGGGGCCCCAGCCTCTGCTCAGAGCGGATGGGGAGCTCACCCCCCCCACAGAGGCTCAGCCCCCCCCCCCCAGAGGCCCCAGACCCAGGGACAGAGAGACTGAGAGGAAACGACCCCCGCGGGTCCCTTGGGGGGGCAGTTTCTCGGGCTCACCCTGTGCTGGGCCAGGCTCGCCTGCAGCTCTCGGATCCTGGGGCCCCCCAGCCCGTCGGCCTCCTCCTCCCGCCTGCTCTCCTTCTCCAGCTGCTGGAACTCCAGGTCCTCGTAGGCCCTCTGAGCCGCGTCCAGCTGCTCGGACACCTGGGGGGAGGCGGGAAGGGCTGGGAGCCATCCGGAAGCCGGGCGGTCGGGGGGGGGCCGGCCGAGGGGGGCAGCGCCACTCACCTCCTGGACCCCCTTCCTCAGGCCCTCGCGGTCCCCCTCGGGCTTCGAGTCCAGCTTGTCCTGAGCCTCCTCGAGCTTCCGCCGCAGAGCCTCCACCCGGGCCCGGGCCTCCCGGAGACGCTGCTGCTCCTGGCGGGGACCCCGAGAGCGGGACCTTAGGGCTCTCAGTGGCCGAGGGCCCCTCCCACGGCTGGGCAGGGGACGCATGGGGGGGGGGCCTGCCGGCGACTCCCGCCCCCGTCCGCCCCGCCCACCCAGGAGAAGCCAGCCCCCGCCGAGGGGGGAAGGGAAGCGGCTGCCACGGGGACGCCCCGGCCCTGGTCCCTGTGCCTCCGGGTTCCCATCTGTGCAATGGGAGCGCTTCTGCAGACACCAGGCGGGAGGCAGGGAGCCCCCCTCCCGGGCCCGCCTCACACACCTGCTCCCGCTGCTCCCCCGCCTTCTGCTCAGCTGCCTCCTGCTGCCTCTGAAGCTCCCGCAGCTGCTCCTCCTCCCTGCGGGCGGCCACGCGCTCCCCAGCCAGCTCCCCGCGGAGCAGAGCCACCTCCACCTCCATCTGGGGGCGGGGAAAGGGGGCTGAGGGCCCGGATCTCGGGGGCCCCACGGGAGGGGGCGGGGCGGCAGGGTGCCCGAGGGGAGGGGGCTGGGAGGGGGAGGAAGCTGGGACCCCGAGGGGCGGGGGCTGGGAGGGGGAGGAAGCTGGGACCCCGAGGGGCGGGGGCTGGGAGGTCGGAAGGTAGGGTCCTTGAGGGAGGGGCTGCGGGAAGCAGGACGCCTGGGTCCGCACCTCGATCCTCAGCTCCTTCCTCTGCTGCTGGAGCTCCTTAACCCGTTGCTCCATCAGGGCCACCCGGGTCAGCGCCTCCAGTTGCTGCCCCCGAAGCCGCCGGGCGGCCCCTCGTGGCCCCTCTGCCGGGGGTGGCGCGGGGGGCGGGGCTTCGCCCTGCACGGGGAGGGAGGCGGGATCAGGGCAGGCTGTGGGGATCTGGCTTGGTTATTTGTGGTCTGTCTCGGTCCTTTGCGGGACCAGGGCCGGGTCTCTGTCTCTGGCTGCCTCTATCACTGTCTGAGGTTCTCTGTCAGTCTCTAACTCGGCTTCTCGATGTCTCGGGCCTTTAAGTCTCTGAGTCTCTCAGTGTCTCTGGCTTCCTGTGCCTATGTCTCCGTGTGTCTCTGTTTCTTTGTATCACTCGGCGTCTTCTGCCTTCGAGTTTCCGTCTCTGCCTGTGTCTCACATCGTCCCTGGCTTTCTGTGTCTGTCCCTCAGAGTTTCTGGGTGTCTCTGGGTTTCTCGTCGTCTCTGCATCAGTGTCTCTGTCTCTCCGTCTCTCTCAGTATCTCTCGCTGTCTCTGACTCCCCACGTCTCTCAGTATCTCTCGCTGTCTCTGGCTCTCCGTCTCTCTCAGTATCTCTCGCTGTCTCTGGCTCCCCGTTTCTCTCTCTCTCAGTATCTCTAGCTGTCTCTGGCTCTCCGTCTCTCTCAGTATCTCTCGCTGTCTCTGACTCCCCACGTCTCTCAGTATCTCTCGCTGTCTCTGACTCCCCACGTCTCTCAGTATCTCTCGCTGTCTCTGACTCCCCATGTCTCTCAGTAACTCTCGCTGTCTCTGACTCCCCACGTCTCTCAGTATCTCTCGCTGTCTCTGGCTCTCTGTCTCTCTCAGTATCTCTCGCCGTCTCTGACTCCCCACGTCTCTCAGTATCTCTCGCTGTCTCTGGCTCTCCGTCTCTCTCAGTATCTCTCGCTGTCTCTGACTCCCCATGTCTCTCAGTAACTCTCGCTGTCTCTGACTCCCCACGTCTCTCAGTATCTCTCGCTGTCTCTGGCTCTCTGTCTCTCTCAGTATCTCTCGCCGTCTCTGACTCCCCACGTCTCTCAGTATCTCTCGCTGTCTCTGGCTCTCTGTCTCTCTCAGTATCTCTCGCCGTCTCTGACTCCCCACGTCTCTCAGTATCTCTCGCTGTCTCTGGCTCTCCGTCTCTCTCAGTATCTCTCGCTGTCTCTGGCTCTCCGTCTCTCTCAGTATCTCTCGCTGTCTCTGACTCCCCATGTCTCTCAGTATCTCTCGCTGTCTCTGGCTCCCTGTTTCTCTCTCTCTCAGTATCTCTCGCTGTCTCTGGCTCCCCGTCTCTCTCAGTATCTCTCGCTGTCTCTGACTCCCCACGTCTCTCAGTATCTCTCGCTGTCTCTGGCTCTCTGTCTCAGTATCTCTCGCTGTCTCTGACTCCCCACGTCTCTCAGTATCTCTCGCTGTCTCTGGCTCTCCGTCTCTCTCAGTATCTCTCGCTGTCTCTGACTCCCCATGTCTCTCAGTAACTCTCGCTGTCTCTGACTCCCCACGTCTCTCAGTATCTCTCGCTGTCTCTGGCTCTCTGTCTCTCTCAGTATCTCTCGCCGTCTCTGACTCCCCACGTCTCTCAGTATCTCTCGCTGTCTCTGGCTCTCCGTCTCTCTCAGTATCTATTGCCGTCTCTGACTCCCCACGTCTCTCAGTATCTCTCGCTGTCTCTGGCTCTCTGTCTCAGTATCTCTCGCTGTCTCTGACTCCCCACGTCTCTCAGTATCTCTCGCTGTCTCTGGCTCTCCGTCTCTCTCAGTATCTCTCGCTGTCTCTGACTCCCCAAGTCTCTCAGTAACTCTCGCTGTCTCTGACTCCCCACGTCTCTCAGTATCTCTCGCTGTCTCTGCTCTCTGTCTCTCTCAGTATCTCTCGCCGTCTCTGACTCCCCACGTCTCTCAGTATCTCTCGCTGTCTCTGCTCTCCGTCTCTCTCAGTATCTCTCGCCGTCTCTGACTCCCCACGTCTCTCAGTATCTCTCGCTGTCTCTGGCTCTCCGTCTCTCTCAGTATCTCTCGCTGTCTCTGACTCCCCATGTCTCTCAGTAACTCTCGCTGTCTCTGACTCCCCACGTCTCTCAGTATCTCTCGCTGTCTCTGGCTCTCTGTCTCTCTCAGTATCTCTCGCCGTCTCTGACTCCCCACGTCTCTCAGTATCTCTCGCTGTCTCTGGCTCTCCGTCTCTCTCAGTATCTCTCGCCGTCTCTGACTCCCCACGTCTCTCAGTATCTCTCGCTGTCTCTGGCTCTCCGTCTCTCTCAGTATCTCTCGCCGTCTCTGACTCCCCACGTCTCTCAGTATCTCTCGCTGTCTCTGGCTCTCCGTCTCTCTCAGTATCTCTCGCTGTCTCTGACTCCCCACGGCTCTCAGTATCTCTCGCTGTCTCTGGCTCTCCGTCTCTCTCAGTATCTCTCGCTGTCTCTGACTCCCCATGTCTCTCAGTATCTCTCGCTGTCTCTGGCTCCCCGTCTCTCTCTGTCTCGGTTATCTCTGGCTCTCACCTGGTCCTGGCCGCTCTCCGTGCTGCTCCCCTCCCCCTCCTCCTCCTCTTCCCTGCAGGCTGCGCGGGGGGCCCGGGACCCCTCAGGGGTCCCGGAGGCTTCTTGCGTTCGGGTCTCGCTGCCTTCGGCTCGGCCCTGGCGCCGCTCGGCTTCCTCCAGGCTCCCGTCCTCGGGACTCGTCGGGACTCTCATGTCTCCGGCTTCCCGGACTCCTCCGGCCCAGGCAGGGGGACTGCGGGGGGAGAGGGGGCTGTGAGCAGAACTCCACAGACGCTCTGGGGGCGGGGCCTGAGGGACTTGAAACCAGAGTCTGGGGGCTCCGAGCTGATGGAGCAAGGGGGCTCAGGGATTGGGTAAGGGGCTCAAGGGGCGGGACCTACGGAGCCCCGAAGAGGAAGAGAGGGCTCGGAGCGGGGGAGGGACGGGGGGGTTCGGAGGGGCTCGGGGAACTAGACCCGCGAGAGCCGAGCACAAGGGCACTCAGGGGGTGTGGCCTAAGGGACCCGGAGAAGGACTGGGGAGCCCAGGGGCAGGACCTGGAGGGGCTCCGGGATTGGGTAAGGGTCTAAGGCGAGAGGGGGCTCGGGCGCTCCGGGCGGAGGGCTCAGGGATTGGGCAGCGGCTCGGGGGTGGGATCGGACGGACTCGGGAGCCGAGCCCGAGCTGGGGAGGCGGGCTCCGAGATGAGCTCGGGGCGGGACCGAGGCTGGGAGAAGCCTTTGGGGGAGGGACTTTAGGGACTTGGGGAGTGGGATCCCGAGGCGCTGGGGCTCGGCGAGCTGGGCTCAGGGGGTGTTCGGGGCTCAGATCGCGGATCTTGGGGCCCGGAGTTCATCCTTCCAGCCCCGCTCCCCTTTTCCTCTCCCCCAGCCCTCGGCCTGGGGAAATGCCCGGGAAGCCCCTTTCCCGGGAGCCAAAGCTTCCCTAACCCCGACCTTTACCGACCCAGAGATCTAGTCCCCAGGGCTCTCTCCGGAGCCCCGGCGTTCTGCTCCACACGGACACCGACCCGCTCGCACACACTCCTCCTTCGGGACCCGGGGCCCTCCCCCTCCCCCCACCCGTGGGGGTCTCGGGCGCCCCGCTCCTTCAGCCGCCCCCTCCGGAACCCGGGTGTCTCAGTCCCCGGCCCCCGCAGCCTCCGAGCCCAGGTGCCGGCCCCCTCACCTGCTCCGTCTCCTCCGCAGGCCTCTCCCTGTTCCCAGAGCCCGGGCCTCTGCCCACGGGACAGGTGGCGGGGGAGGAGGGAGGGGCCGCCCCCCTGCGGGAGCCCGGATGCGGGGTGGTGGGAAGTGGGAGGAGAGAAGGGAGGAGAGAGAACAGGTCTGACAGCTCCGCAGGGAAGCAGGTATCTGGCCCTTCCAGTGCACACACCCTGGGAACCAGGCGTCCTGGTCCCCCTCCCCGGGGGAGGGGGGACACTTCAGGCCCCACCCAAAACCCCGAGCGCCTGGTCTTCAGGACGCCCTCCTCAGGGACCCAGGTGTCCTGCCGCCCCCGAGCCCCCAACCCTGAGGGACAGAAGCAGCCACTTTTCCACCTTCAAAGCCCCCGGTTCTTGTGTCCCAGCCTCACTTCCGGCCCCCTTGGGCCGCGGGCTGCAGGTGCAGGGGTGGGGCGCTTCCCCTCTAATGACCCCTTTGGAAGGGCTGGGACCGGTTTGGGGGCCTGGGGAGGGGACCCCACGGTGAGTCATGGGAGAGCCGGCCGAGTCCCTACGGCACAAGGGGGTGGGGGGCCCTGGCGGGAGGAGCCCAAGGTCACGCGGCCAGACCCTTCCTCTCGGGGCAAAACAGGAAGCTGGGGTGAAACTTTCCAGCTCCCTCCTCCCCAAACATCCCAGCGCGGCCGCCTGCCGGAGGGCCAGTCTTCTGGTCTGAGTGCCCTCGGCCCAGCGAGTCCCCCACGTGCTCCCCCTAGTGGCCCTGGTCACCAAGAGCACCTCAGACCCAGCCTCCCAACCTCTGCCTGTCCTGAGGTGGAGAGCAGGGACATAACATCACCCCCATCCGGGACAGGTGAGATGCTATCATCGCAGAGCTGGCCGGGCCGCAGGCAGAGTCAGGGCTCCAAGGGGGGCCACCCCTGCCTCCTCCCCCAACCCTGGCACCCCAGCCTCCGGCTTCCAAGCCAAACCAGGCCCCGTGGCCGGGGAGCTCTCAGATGGGACGGGTCCAACTCTGCCTGTGACCACAACCCCAGAAGAGGAGCCTGGCAAAGTAAAGTGGGGGCCCAGGGCGGCGAGCGAGCCCTCCCGGAGGCGCTGGGGAAGGCGCCTAACGAAGGAGGGCCGGGACGTTAGGCAAAAACGTTTATTAACGGAATCCAGAGGGGGATGGGGCTCCTCCTGTCAGAGCCCCGTCCCAAGAACGGAGGTGCTGAGTTGTGGGCTGCCCGGAGAGAAGTCAGCTGGGGACCTCCTGAACGCCGCAGCGCATGTTGGCGGGGACGGCGACATCTGGAGAGGGAGGAGGAGGGGAGATAAGGGGGGCGACCGCGAGGGACCCCGTTTCCCAATGCCAGACCCCGGCCGTCCTGCCCTCCTCGGCAGGGGACCGCCGGCTCGGCCCCAAAGCCAAGTCTTCCTGCTTCTCACCGATCTGCTTGGGCTTGGGCAGGTTGAGGTTGTTCATGACCTTGACGAAGTCCTCGCAGCTGAGTGTCAGGCGAGGGTTGAGGGTCCGCTCCTCCTCCACCGTAGATACTGTGTGCCCTGTTTGCCAACAAGCATCGCCCCATGCGTCCGTTGGGTTCCCAGAGCACCTCTCTCTGGCCCAGACACCCTCAAGTCAGCCTCGGGCTTCCCCCCAACCCCAGGAGTAGGGACTTTGCTTCTGAGTCTTATCCCACTTCTCTGTGGTGCAACTGACATTTTGCACCTCCAGCTGTCCTGGGCAGGCTGATCCAGGCTGGACTACATATCCCATCAGCCCTTGGAGTGAATGTGGCTGAGCCCAGGTGCCTTTATGGGCAGTGGCAACAAGGCTGCCTCCCATGCTCTCTGGTCTGTTCCATCTCTACTGAGAAGAATGAAGTCCTCATCCTGATGCTCTCTGAGAACTCTACTGCTCCCTCCATGCTAAAAACACAAGGCCTGAAGGCCTCTGGGAGCTGTAGTTCTGAGTCCCAAAGAGCTTTGGGAACTGTGGTTCTGAGTTCTCAAGGGCCTCTGGGAACTGTAGTTCTGTGCCCATCCCAAAGACCTGTGGAAACTGTGGCTCTGAGCTCGCAAGGGCCTCTGGGAAATGTGATTCTAAGCTTCCAAGGGCCTCTAGGATCCCTGAGTCTGAGCACACCCCCAAAGGCCTCTGGGAGTTGTGTTTTTGGGTCCCTAAGGAGCTTTGGGAGGTGTGGATCATCTGTGTGTACACTCCAAGGGCTTCTGGGAGTTGCAGTTTCCTCATGTCCACAATCTACTAACCAGCCTTCCCTCCCCCCAGACACCACCTCCGGGAAGCCCCCACACCTTGGTAGTCATGGGCTGGGTAAACCAGGCAGTCCCCGGGAAGGGTGAAGATCTTCTCGTGGACTGAATGGTACAAGGTCTTAGCACAGCCTGGAGGGAGAGGGAAGAGGAAAGGAGGTCCGTTCGTGAGGGCGGGGTTGCCCAGGAACAAATAACACTGAACACGGAGGTGCCATATTAGTGCTTATTCCCACCCAACCTCCCTGGAAGAGCCAGAATCCCGCAGCAACCTCACCCACCTCCCTACCTACATAGTGGGGGAGGGGAAGACAAGGAAGGGAGACGAGAGGGGGCTGTGGCTGAGGAGGAAGACGTCTAATCTTGGGCTCCCTGCCTGCCTCTCGGTGCCATCTCAGGGGAACGCCTTGTCCTCTTTGGGCCTCCATCCGCAGAGGACCCCCGCGAACCCCGGGCTCCCCCTCGGGCCTGCCCATACTGCCCAAGGCGGAGTGCTGGGGGAGGGCGCAACGTTCTTAGAGGGGGAGGGCCCGGACCTTGCTGGAAGTCGGTGCGGCCGCATCCTCGGATAAGCAGGGCGTCCCCCGTGAAGGCTACGCTGTGGTCACTCAGGACAAAAGTCAGGCAGCCGTCCGTGTGGCCCGGGCTGGCCCGGGCCTCCAGGGCCTGAGGGGGGAAACGGAGATCAGAGCAGGCCCGCCTGGCCCCACCTCACCTGGGCTCGAGGGCCTGCAGTTAGGGAACTCTGCCTTTGTTTCCAGCCTCAGTTTCCCCATCTGTAACAAGCGGGTCAGACGGAGGTCCCTGCCACTGCTTAACTGGCCGCGTGACCTCCGGAGAGAGTGGGCTCCTCTGGGGCCTCACTTCCTTCCTGGAGAATTTCAAAAGAACTACTCACTTTGTTCCTCTCCGCAGACTGCCCAAAGCCTGCCCCTCCTTGGCTGCCCGGAGGCCCTCGAGTCTCATGTTAAGTGACTTGTTCGGAGCCACAGACATGGGGGAGCAATGGCATTTATCCAGTCACCTCAACTGACCCCAAGATGGGGGCTTTATGGGGAAAGTCACGTGTGTGTGTACATGCAGACGTACTTATGCACACAGAATGGGACCTAAGGAACACATCGTCTCTCTAAAACCCCGTGTCCCTGACGGCGCGTACTGTGAGGTGACACACACACACACACACCTGTACAGACGCACGCGCTCAGACACACAGGTCAGAGCGGGATGTGATAAGCACCGTCTCTACAAGGGGCCCATGTGTGTGCGTGCCCACGGACACAGATGTAACACACATGTACGTGACATGTAACCCCCCTCTTTATACACGTGATAAGCACTGGCTCCACAAGGGGCCCATGTGTGTGTGTACCCACGGACACAGATGTAACACACATGTACGTGACGTGTAATCCCCTTATACATGTGATAAGCACCGTCTCTACAAGGGGCCCACGGACACAGATGTAACACACATGTACATGATGTGTAACCCCCCTCCTTATACATGACGAGATCAGCACCGGCTCCACAAGGGGCCCAGGTGTGTGCATAGGCCACAAGCTCGGGTCCCCACCTCTGTGGGACACACAGTCCCTACACAGCCCATCCTCGCAGCCGGGCGGGAACTGCGCCACCTCCCGGTGTCCCGGGGCGCCCGCTGCAGACACCGGCCGCCACTTCCTGCGGCCCGCCCCTCCCCCGCCCTGGGGCCAAGTCCGGGCCACTAGCCCGCGCGCCCTGTGAGTCACTGCCCTGTCCCCGGCCACACCTGCCCTTCTCACCCAGCGCCAAGGTGTTTATGGCCCCTGCAGCCGTGCCCCAGGAGCCCGGCTTCAGACCCCTGTGCCCTGGGCAACTCACAAATCGCCCAAAGGTGAGGATGTCCCCGTCCTCCAGGAACAGGTCGGCTTTGGCCCCGCTGAGGCGGGAGATGACCGATTTGCAACCTGGAATCATGGACCGGAGGAGCCCGGTGCCCGTGACATGGTCCGCATGGCAGTGCGTGTTGACTGTTGGGGGAGGGGGGAGGGGTGGTCAGGGGCACGGCCCTCCCCCAGGCCCTCGGGCGCCCTCTGGCCGGGAGAGCCCGCAGCCCCCCCTCCTCCAGGGCACGCTTCCTCCCCGGCCCGCAGCCCCCCCTCCTCCAGGGCACGCTTCCTCCCCGGCCCGCCCCCCTCCTCCAGGGCACGCTTTCTCCCCGGCCGCCAGTGGGGCGAGGCGGATGGCCGCCTCCACCCGCCCCTCCCCGAGCAATTAGCGTAACGCCCCCTGCGGACAGCGCGCCTCCCGGGGGTGGGGAGGGAAGGGCGGCCGCTTCTCCTCCGGGTGCCGGGACAAGCTCAGGGCGCCCGCGGGTGCAGCGCCCCGCCCCCAGCCCCGCCGCCCCCGGGCCCAGGCTCACCTGCGTAGCGGAGGTGCAGGCCGAGCTCCCGGACGAGGCGAGCATCCCTGGCGGCCGTCTCCAGCACGGGGTCGATCAGCACAGCCTCCCCGGAGCTCCGGTCCCCCAGCAGATACGTGTACGTGCAACTGTTGGCTTCGAAGAGCTGCAAACGGGGGAGACGCGGGGTGAAGGGGGTCCCCGCTCCCAGCCCGAAGCCCCCTGGGCGCTGCCCCGCTCCCCCTCCCCGCGCCCGCCCGGACCCGCACCTGGCGCAGCAGGAGGCCGTCCCCCCGCGAGCTGAGCGCCCTGGGGGCCGGTCCCCGGCGCAGCCCCGGAGCCCGCAGCAGCCGGCACGCGCGCAGCAGCCGCCCCGGCCCCATCCTTGCGACAGTCAGAGCGGCCGGGGCGGACCCGGGAGGCGAGGCGGGGGAGGGGCCGCGCCCGCCCCGGGGCGGAGTCTGGACCCGCCGGGGAGGGAGGGGCCTTAAAGGGGCCGCGCGAATCCCTTTTGGACTCCGGGCAGGTTCGAATCCGGGCTTCCGGGCCAGGTTCTCACCCTGTCTGAGCCTCAGTCTTCCAGTCTATAAAAAAGGATCTGCTAATTTCCTGCGCAGAAGCGTGTTTGGGGGAGCTCGAAGCGCCGAGGAAATGGGGAGGGGAGGAACTCACATGAGCGAAGCGCTGATAGAAAACCGAGGCTCCGAGTGGACCACGGAGAAGCCCCGAGGCTAACCCGCTGACTCCCGAGTCTCCGTTCCTTATTGGGTGCTTGGCCTTGTGCGGCAATTCTTCACAATCATAACTGCTGTTCTCGTCACCGGACTCCGGACACCCGGGTTCCAATCCCGCCTTTGGCAGGGACTCAGTCCCTCTCCCCGCCAGTGCTCATGGGGTGTGGGGAGGCAGGGTTTAGTAATGGAACCGCTCTCCCCCAAAGGCAGTTCCAAGGGACGTTGCCTGTAGCGTCTTACCCCGAGGCAAGACTCCGGGGCCCGGGACTCTTTTTTTGGCAGACTAGGACCTGAGTTCAAGTCTCCTGTGTGACCCTGGGCGAGTCCGTGGGGCTCTGTAGGCGTCAGTTTCCTCCCCAGGCCTTGTCCAGTCGCCCAGTAGCCCCAGAGGCCCCAGCAGAGGCGTGCACGGATGCACGAACGGACGCATGAATGGAAGAGTGGATGGATGGAAGGGTGGATGAATGGCGTGATGGATGGATGGATGATGGAAGGGTGGATGCATGAACCGAGTGGTGGATGGATGGATGCAAAATGAATGGTAACTGGAATGTACCCGAAGGCCCGGAAAGTGAGTAGTGTGAGGCGGTTGGGGGGCAGGGGCCAGGAGACAGGCCTCGGGGTCCTAGGGCTCAGCTGCCAGGCTCCCCCCACCGCGGCCGGGGCATTCCGATCTAGCGGCGGCAGAGAAGACTTCGGCCTTGCCGGTTCAAGATCAGTGCGCTGACAGCAGGGCAGGAGGCCAGTCCTGGTTCCTGCCGGGACTGGGAGGAGAGGGGGAGGGGAGGGAGGGGGCGATGGCTGAGGAACTCCTCTTTATGGGAAGTTTAGAGAACTTGGGGTTGGGAGGAAAGTGCACAGTCACTGTCCTGGGAAGGAAGCCAGAGAAAGCCATCCTCCATCTTCATCCCAAAGTATTCCCCCGGTTTGCGGGACCCCAGCCCACATCCTCCAGGTTCCGGGTCCCCCTGCTCCTTAGTTCCCCAGCCCGCAACCTCCAGGCCCCGCGTCCCCTCATCTGCCAGTTCTCGTTCGGGCTCCAGCTACCAAGCAGCTGGCACCTCTTCTCTCCGCCTGTACGGCCCTGGGGCACCCTCAGCTCTGGCTCGGAGGCTCTATGTGTCTGTCTCGGTGTCTCTGATCAGAAATAAAAGCCTGCAAAGAAACTCAGGAGTCTTTGGGTCAGCCCCGTCATTTTACAGAGAGGCAAACTGAGGCACTGAACGAAGTGACTTTGCAGGCAGTATGTATGGGCGGGCCTGGGGGCTTGGGCAAGACTTTTCTCTTTGGGCCTCAATTCCCGCTCTGTGCAAGGAAATCCAGACAAGAGCTAGGAGGGATCCTGAGAAAGCGAAGCTGTCTCAAAAAACGATCTTGATCCAGGGCGGCCACTGTAGCATCGCTTCCCCACGTTATCCCGCAGATTTTTTGTATCTGCACCATTCTCTCCGGATCGCCTCCCTCGGCGCATGCGCCCCTTCTCCCTTAGCATCAGAGCTGCGCGCGTGCCCTGCGTTTTGTGCTCGCTCCCGTTTTCCTCGGTAGAAAAAGTAGTACGCAGGGCGCGTGCGCGTGGCCCCGTCCCCGCCCACTTCTCGGGCACGCGCTCAGAGCTGCAAGCCCCCGCAGAGGCCCAGGAGCAGCGCGGCAGCAGCTGGCGGTGGCGGCGGCGGCGGAGGGGCGGCAGGAGGGGCCGGAGCCCCGCCCCCAGGGAGGGGCTGCCCAGAGGTCAGGGTGAGGGCCCGGGTCCCAGACCCTGGACCCCGAGCAGGGTGAACGGGGCTGGGGCCCGACTCTGGGCTTGTCAAGGGGCCGAGGCCGGACGCCTGGGTCCTCCTCGCATCGTTCGATCCAGCTGCTTCCCCTTCCAGGTTTCCTTGCGCCCTTCCCCGCCAGGCGCTGGCGATGCGACGCGACCACGGGCACGAAAGGGTTAACGAACCCTCCATGGACCCGGAGCGAGCCTGAGCCCCGGAACCGGGTAACTCCGCCCCCAGGCTTCTCGGCCACGCCCCCAGAGCGCCAGGCCAGTCCCCGATCATCCACTACCCCGCCCCCGGAAAAACCGCGCCCCTCTACCTCCCAGTCAACTATGGCCCCGCCCCTGACCAGCCTCCCGGAGATCCTAGGCCCCGCCCCCATCCAGGTTTCCTGCTTCTGCCAGGAAAGCGGAGCCCCCTGCCGCGCTCCCCCACCTTGTGCCCGCTGGGGTAGACATGGCTGGCCTTGCTGAGTGCCCCTCTGTCCCCTCCCAGCTCCAGCCCCCCTGGCATCATGCTGGAGCGAGGGGAGCAAGGGCCTGGGGGCAGAGGCAGGAGCCCTTCTGCAAAGGAATCAGTTACCAACGGAGGGGGTGAGAACCACTGGGCACCGGCTGGGGGCTCCCCACCCCGGGAAGAGGGCGGGGATCCCACGGAAGCTTGGCGAACAGAGGCATGAATCCTGCGGGCAGCCCCCTAGAAAAGGCACGGGAGGGACCCATTGGAGGGAGGGGAGCCCAGGAGGGGCATGGGGGCCCCGGGGGGCCTCTGTGGCCCGGGTGGCAGCCCCAGGGCACCGTCTGATCCCCCTCCTCAGCCTCCGGCAAAGCCTCCAAGCCAAAGCGGAGCCCGGCAGCTGCGGCCGAGCGCCCCGGTCCGTCCAGGGCCCGCCGCCCACCGCCCCTCCAGCGCCCGCACCGCTGCCCGGACTGTGACAAGGCCTTCTCCTACCCCTCCAAGCTGGCCACCCACCGCCTGGCTCACGGCGGTGCCCGCCCACACCCCTGCCCTGACTGCGACAAGGCCTTCTCCTACCCCTCCAAGCTGGCCGCCCACCGCCTCACCCACAGCGGTGCCCGCCCCTTCCCCTGTCCGGACTGCCCCAAGGCTTTTGGTCACCGATCCAAGCTGGCTGCCCACCGCTGGACCCACTCGCCGGCCCGCCCCTACCCCTGCCCAGACTGCCCCAAGTCTTTTTGCTACCCCTCCAAGCTGGCCGCCCACCGACACACCCACGCTGGCGGCACTCGGCCCTACCCCTGCCCACAGTGCCCCAAGTCCTTCTGTTACCCCTCCAAGCTGGCAGCCCACCAGCGGCGCCACGCCCCCACTGCCGCCGGAGCCCCTATCCCGGCCGCCCCCACGCCCGCCGCCCCAGCAGACCCTCAGCACCGCTGCCCCAGCTGTGACCAAACCTTTGGCCAGCGCCGCCTCCTGGCCCTTCACCAGCGCAGCCACCGAGGAGAAGGGAAGGCTGGGAAGGGAGGAAAGGGGGAGCGGGCCTGAACCCTGCCCCAGGCCCTCGCCTGCTGCCAATAAAGAGACGCTTTCTACACCCGGGGTCCTGTGCAAGCACTTGGGGCACTCGGCACTGCTGCCGTGGGTGGCCCGGAGGGAGCAGTGTTAGGTGGAGCGTCCCCCCAGAAGGGCTTCTCCACACCTCCCACGGCCCGAGGCGGGACAGCTCCCCAGAGGCTCTTCCGCTGAGAGTGACCGGGGCCAGGAGAGCAGCGGGGATCCGGCCCCCTCAGGGTCCTCAGAAAAGGGCAGGCAGGGGCTGCTCCAATAGTGACATTTATTAGAACTTGGGGTGAAAGGGGAGCGCTCATCTGCGCGAGCCTTCAGGCCTGGGGGACCACCCCATAGAGCTGATAGGGCAGCAACCTCTGCTGCTCGTTGCAGCTGTAAATCCACCGGGGACGCACGAAGGCCAACGACGGGTTGTCCAGCAGGGCCTGGGGAGGACGGCACAGGCTGGGGCTGGGGCTATGTCCCAGCCCTGCCTCCCCCTCCCCTTCTCCCCGGGGCGGGCAGCAAGGGGCCCTCACCTCCTCAAAGCTGGGGTCCCACTCTTGGGCCGTGATCACAAACTGGACCTGATCATTCATGTAATCTTCTATCTCCCTGCGGGATTGGGGAGGCAACACGTCAAAGGGGAGCCCCTGAAAGCTCCCGACTGCCACCCTCACTCCTCCCTGACTCTGCCGCTCTCACTCCTCCCTGACTGCCGTCCTCACTCCTCCCTGACTCTGCCGCCTTCACTCCTCCCTGACTGCCGTCCTCACTCCTCCCTGACTCTGCCGCCTTCACTCCTCCCTGACTGCCACCCTCACTCCTCCCTGACTCTGCCGCCCTCACTCCTCCCTGACTGCTGCCCTCACTCCTCCCCGACTGCCGTCCTCATTCCTCCCAACTCTGCAGCTCTCCAAACCCCCACCGCTCTCCTCCTCCCCTCAGTGCTCCCCTTATCCCCCTTTGGTACCCGCCCCCCAGGAGTCTGACCCGTTGAACGCAGTAACGTAGCGGACAAGCTGCCGTCGCTCCTCACCAGGAAACTCTCCATAGAAAAAGAAGTGTTTGCCCTGGAAAAAATCTGGGGAAGGGGAGGGGAGGGGAGCAGGGAACAGGACAGTAAGGGAGCTTGGAAGCGCCGGGCAGGCAGGTGGTCCCAGGGCATGGGAGCTGGGAGGCAGGGAGTGCCCCCAGGGCATGCTGGGAGGGCCAGGGAGGGGGCGGGGACGCCACCTGGCAGCTCGGGGATGGGCTGGTCCGGGGACTCGGGGCTCTCATCCTCCGTGTTCTCGTCCGTGGAGCCAGCATAGGGGTCTTCTCCGTTCTCTCCTGGGTCTGGGGGCTGCTGCTGGTCCCTCGGCTTGACCACCCTGGGGAGGTACAGATTGGGGCCCGGTGACTGCGGGGCCCTCGCCCCACCCGGCCGGGCCCATCTCGGCTCACCCACCTCCTCAGCTCGTCCTCCGTGTCCCCAGAGTCTTCGGTCCCGTGGTCCTGAGCACCTGAGGGCAGAAGGCACCGGCTCGGACCTGGGCTCCCGGGGCTCCCCCCTGCCTCACCCCCCCCCCAGCTCTGGGGCCCACCTGCCGACTCCTCCTCTGGGTCTGGGGCGCGCTGGGGCTCTCTGTGGGCCGGGCCGGCCTCCTCGGGGGACGGCGTCCTGGAGCCTGACTTGGGCCCCGCTGGGGGAGCCTGGTGGTTAGCCTTGGGGTGCTAAGAGAGAGCCAGGGTCTCAGCATCTCACTTTGGGGTGGTCAGTCTGCCCCCCTCCCTCCCCCTTCTCCCTCTCCCCCATTCCTCCTTTTCTCCCCCCCCCCCCCTGCTTCCTCTCCCCTAAGCTCTTCCCCCTCCCTCCCCACTGGTCCTCCTCCTCCCCTCCCCCTCAGACCCAGTGCCCCCCAGCTGCCCCTCATCGGGTCTGGCTCCCTCTTGCTCTGGCCCCAGAGGGAGGAGGGGCCTGGCTGGGCCTTACCTTGGTGGCGGGAGGGGGCGGCGTCTCCTCGTCGCTGCTGGAGTCCGGGCCTGCCATGAGGTAGCTGGGGAGGGGCACAGGGGAAAAGGTCAGGCGCGGAGGCGGTCAGAGGTCAGAGCCCCCCTCCCCCGCCCCTGAGGGGCGCTCACCGCCGACAGGGCAGTCTCCGCCGCATGCAGTGGCAGTCCAGCACCCACTCCTTGCGCACGATGCGCCCGCCCCGGCTCAGGACCGCGCTGTACTTGGGCGTGTTGGCAAAGGCACAGCTGAGGGCAAAGGGCAGAGGTCAGGAAGATGCCTGGCCCCCGGAGGGGACAGGGAGGGAGTGGGGGGCGGCCTACATGAGGTGGGTGCTGTCCGAGGTCCAGTCTGGCCGGTACTTGGCGCCGAGCTCCAGGGCCTTGTCCCGAAGCTCCGAGCGGAAGGGGTTCTGGAAGCCGCTCAGGACCACCACGACGCCCTCGAGGATCCTCCCCAGCTCCGCGGGCCCGACCCCGGCCTTCGGCCCCTTCTTTTCAGCTTGGGGAGGCCCCTGGGCCGGGCCCGCGGCAGGCCCTGAGAAGGCAGAAAACTGTGACTCTGAGTCCTGGGGGCCCCCGGCCCCGGCCCCGGCCCCGGCCGCCTCACCTTTGGGCTTCTTGGGGGCTGGTAGCTTGGGCTGGGCCGGACGGGCCTGGGCTCTGTTTCCTGGTTCATCCTGGCTTAAGTCCAATTTCCTCTTTCCCTTGGGAGACTCTTGGGGCTGGAAGGGGAGGGGCGGATGGGGCACATCCGGGGATCTGGTCGCCCCCCAGTTCCCCGCCCGGCCGAGGGGACTCACCTTGCCGGGGGCTTTGCTTGCGGAGGGGGGCTGGGGGGACGACGAGGGAGGAGTCTGGGGGGTCACGCCCTCGGAGGCCTGCAGGGTGGCGGCTGCGTAGCTGGGGCCCGGCTGCTCTCTGGGGGGGGCTGGGAGGAGAGCCAGCTTCCAGGAGCCGCCCCCGAGGTCTCCCAGGGACGCGGCCTCCCGAGGGCCCCCGGCTCCCCCAGCCTCAGAGACATCCTGACCCCCCCGGCCCGACCCCCCTGAGGAACAAGGACCCCCAACCCCCGGCCCCGGGGGAGCCAGGCCGACCCCTCTCGGGCCCGGTCCTACGTCACCTGGGGGAGCCTTGCCGGCCCGGCTGAAGAAGAGGGAGCCGGGTCTCAGGGAGCTGCCGGTGCCCTCGTCCTCCTTCACTCGGAAGGCTCCCAGCTTGGTCACCTTCTGTGAAGAAGTGGGGTCAGGGGGGGCGCGCCCCACGCCCGAGGCAGCAGAGAGACAAGGGGGGACACTCACGGGGCCGGGGCTGGCCTCGGGCGCCTCCTTCTCCGGGGGGCTGTGCAGCCTTATAAAGCTCAGGCCGTAGGCGGAGTCCTGGGGGCCACAAGAGGGGAGAGTGCCAGGCTCGGGGAGCCCTGTGCCCCCTGCCCGGCCCCCCGGGAGCCCGCCGGCCGCCCCCGACCTTGCTGTAGGGCTGGCTGCACACGATCTTGACGCGGTCCCAGCGCTTTTCAGCGGTGGCCCGGACCAGCTTGTCGGCGGCAAACAGGCGGACCCGGTTGGAGTTCGTCCCGCTCCGGCTCTCGGACGGGGACATGAAGGACGAGGTCACCAGGAGGACCTGAGAGCAGAGACACAGGCAGAGACAGACCCAGCTCTAACCTCGTGGCATCTTGCCCCGGGCCTGTCCCGCAGCCCCCCATCCGGGGGTCCTTTTCTCACCTCGTAGTCGTGCTCCCCGGCGCCCCCCGCGGAGCTGCCCGCCAGCACCTCCACGAAGGCAGAGCCCTCATTGCCGATGTCTATGCTGTGGATCTGCTCCTCCTTCTCCAGCTGGGGGCGGGGGGAGAGTGCGTCAGGGCGGGGACCCCGCACAGCAAGAGCCCCCGGGCAGCGGCCGCCCCAGATGCCGGAGGGGGATCCCGCGCCCGCCCGGAGATGGGGTCCAGGGCGGGAGGGGCGGAGCCATGAGACGGGGGGGGGGGGGGCTGCCTGCAGGGGGGGGTCTCAGAGGCCGGGGCACCTGCAGGATGACGGAGATCTGCTTCTCCCCAGCCTTGGCGGAGCGCCATTTCCGGTAGGTGTCGGCCTTCAGGAGGTTTTCTGCGCAGTGCGTCTGCAAGGGAACAGCCCTTACTAAACACCTCCTGGGTGACATTGAGCCTGGCAGCCCTGGGAGGGGACTCCAGTCGCCCGCCTGCCCAGCTCTCTCCACAGAGCCTCAAGTGTGGAAAGGGTGCAGGGAGGGGAGCCAAAGCTCTGAGGTCAGCCCCCCTCGGCCCAGACCCTCAGTCCTCTAGAGCCGGTGGGTGGGCAACGAGAGCCATCTCTGGCCCAAGGGGCCCTGGCAACGCCCCCACTTTGCCAAGGGCTCTCTCCCTGGGGCCTCCCCGCCACGGGCCCAGCCCCGCTCCCAGATGGGCAAACTCCCAGAAGCCCTCCTGGGCACTCCTGGAATCACCGCTTCGACGCTGCTAGAGACGATCACGACAAACACCCGGGGAAACCCCCCCAAGAAAGCTTTGGGGGCTCCCCATGCTCTTCCTGGGGAGTAGCTCCAGGACGCCACCTAGAGACAGTTTCCTAAACCTACAGAAACCCCCAAGACAAACCTGAGAAGCCCCAATCACCGTCCCCTGCAGAATGTCCCTGTGTCTGCTCCCCCACCCCCGCCGGGGCCAGATGAGGAAATATCTGTCCTGGTGGCTTCCCAGTCCCCCCCGGGGCCACGTGGGTCTGGGGGAGCCCTTGGGGGGCCTGCAGTTCAGCTTCCCTCTGGGGGAAGCTCCGGGGCCCCAGGCGGAGGGCACCACACAGAGCATTCAGAAAAGCTGCTGCCCGGCACGTGCCCTCCAGGATCCCCGAAGGCCGCAGGGGCGACCCTCTTAAGTCCATTGGTAAAGACAAGAGTGTCAGCTGCTTGTGAGAGGAGGAGGTTCCTTCTTTCCGTCTGCGTCCTGCCTGGGACCTAACAGACCTGGCAGAAATGGGCAGGACTGGCCCTGGGCAATGCCAGCTTTGGACTCGGCTCCCTCCTAACGGCCAGCCCGGTGGGTGCGCCCGCCAGGCCCTGCCCAAAGCCATCGCTGCAATGCTGAAAGAACACGGTCCTGGGTCTCCCTGGGTGCCAGGCTGCCCCTTGTGGGCGCGGGCGCTCCGGGCGGAGGCTTTAGTGAAATCCAGTCTCTGGTCTACACCCGGCAAACCCCCTACTCCTGGTGGGGCCGGGCTTTGTGATCCCCACGTGAGAGGGGGCAGGGAGCCCGCAGAGGTCCCCAAGCGTTACCGCCAGGCCCCGGGGAACCTCCCACGGACAGTCCCGGGCCTCTGCGACCGACACCCAGAGCCACTCCCCAAGGCCGAAATGTCCCCCAGGGGCTTCACTCCCAGAACGAGGACTTAAACGGCCCTTCCTGGGACCTCAACGGGACGAATGTCATCCATACGCCCCGGGTGGTCTCCAGGCACCCCGAGATGCTTCTCCGGAGACTTCGGGCACCTCCCACAGACCCCAGAGAAACTGGTGCTTCCCACTGACATCCCCTCCTGTCCCGATCCCCGAGGTGCTCCGAGACACCCCCAGGTACTTCCTGTATTCTCACAGACACCCCCCGGGGGGCTCCTAGAGAGACCCTCACAGACACCCCCCGGGGGCTCCTATAGAGACACTCACAGACACCCCCGGGGGGCTCCTATAGAGACCCTCACAGACACCCCCCGGGGGGCTCCTATAGAGACTCTCACAAACACCCCCAGGTGCCTCCTATAGAGACCCTCACAGACACCCCCCGGGGGCTCCTATAGAGACACTCACAGACACCCCCGGGGGGCTCCTATAGAGACCCTCACAGACACCCCCCGGGGGCTCCTATAGAGACCCTCACAGACACCCCCCGGGGGCTCCTATAGAGACCCTCACAGACACCCCCCGGGGGCTCCTATAGAGACACTCACAGACACCCCCTGGGGGGCTCCTATAGAGACTCTCACAAACACCCCCAGGTACTTCCTGTATTCTCACAGACCCCCCGGGGGGCTCCTATAGAGACCCTCACAGACACCCCCCGGGGGGCTCCTATAGAGACCCTCACAGACACCCCCTGGGGGGCTCCTATAGAGACTCTCACAGACATCCCCAGGTGCCTCCTATAGATACCCTCACAGACACCCCCTGGGGGGGCTCCTATAGAGACCCTCACAGACACCCCCGGGGGGCTCCCATAGAGACCCTCACAGACACCCCGGGGGGCTCCTATAGAGACCCTCACAGACACCCCCCGGGGGCTCCTATAGAGACCCTCACAGACACCCCCCGGGGGCTCCTATAGAGACCCTCACAGACACCCCGGGGGCTCCTATAGAGACTCTCACAAACACCCCCAGGTACTTCCTGTATTCTCACAGACCCCCCGGGGGCTCCTATAGAGACCCTCACAGACACCCCCCGGGGGGCTCCTATAGAGACCCTCACAGACACCCCCAGGGGGCTCCTATAGAGACCCTCACAGATACCCCCAGGTGCCTCCTATAGAGACCCTCACAGACACCCCCGGGGGGCTCCTATAGAGACCCTCACAGACACCCCCGGGGGGCTCCCATAGAGACCCTCACAGACACCCCGGGGGGCTCCCATAGAGACTCTCACAGACACCCCCGGGGGGCTCCCATAGAGACCCTCACAGACACCCCTGGGGGGCTCCTATAGAGACCCTCACAGACACCCCGGGGAGGCTCCTATAGAGACCCTCACAGACATCCCCAGGTGTCTCCTATAGAGACCCTCACAGACACCCCCTGGGGGGCTCCTATAGAGACCCTCACAGACACCCCGGGGAGGCTCCTATAGATACCCTCACAGACACCCCCTGGGGGGCTCCTATAGAGACTCTCACAGACACCCCCTGGGGGGCTCCTATAGATACCCTCACAGACACCCCCTGGGGGCTCCTATAGAGACCCTCACAGACACCCCGGGGGCTCCTATGGAGACCCTCACAGACACCCCCGGGGGGCTCCTAGAGAGACCCTCACAGACACCCCGGGGAGGCTCCTATAGAGACTCTCACAGACACCCCGGGGAGGCTCCTATAGATACCCTCACAGACACCCCGAGGTGCCTCCTATAGAGACCCTCACAGACACCCCCTGGGGGGCTCCTATAGAGACCCTCACAGACACCTCCTGGGGGGCTCCTATAGAGACCCTCACAGACACCCCGGGGGGCTCCTATAGAGACCCTCACAGACACCCCGGGGAGGCTCCTATAGAGACCCTCACAGACATCCCCAGGTGCCTCCTATAGAGACCCTCGCAGACAGCCCCAGGTGCCTCCTACAGGCACTTTCATAGACACTCCTAATTGGTTTCCTAAAGACCCTCATGAGACACCCCCAGATGTTTCCTATAAACGCCGCCATGTGTTTCCCAGAGACCCTTATACACCTCCAGGTGCCCCTTATAGACACGCTGCAGGTGGCTCCCCGAAACACCCCCCAGAACACCCAACATAGACACTCCTGGAACCTTAGAGATAGCCGGAAGTCCCTCCCGCAGGGCTTCCCTAACCGGAAGTCTACAGAAACCCATGGCCCTCCCTCCCCTCCGCTTCCCTCACCGCATCCTGGCTGCTGCACGACACTACGTGGCGGAGGCGGATCTCAGGCATAGCGGGGCCAAGGGCCAGGCAGGATGAGACCTTAAAGTCCGAGGCCTCTGGACCAGGCCAGCGCCTGGAAAGGAGGTGGCCGCTCTTTTAGGGCAGCTCTAGTGCGCAGGCGCGCGGCCTCCCGGGACCTGTTTAAAGTCGAGCGCGCGCGCCCTGCAGCTGCGCAGGCTTACTGGCCCTCTCCCCAGCTTCCCCCTGGCTCCGCCTCCCATAGCCACTCTAGCCTCCTCTCTCTATGATTCGTCCTGGCTCTAAGCCCGCCCCATGAGTCCGCCCTTCTTCGGCCTGTCCCTCCAATGGCCAGCTTTTCTGGCCTCTCTACCTGCACTTCTCTCCTAGACCCGCCCCTCTTCGACTCTCCACTCTAGCCCCTTTTCTCTATGGCCACCTTCCCTTTGCTCCACCCCTTTTTCTAGGCCCTTTCTAGCCCTTCCTCTCGCTGACCCACCCTCAGGCGTGTACCATGACATTTCCCGCCTCCGGACTCCGGAGCCCATTCCCATTGGTGTCTGCGTTCCCGTTCTCCTTTCCCATTGGATGGCTTGGTCCGAGGGAACCTCCTCCGGACTGCCCAAGTACAATGCTTTTCTGTACCCTAGATCAACCCAGTTTGAGGGGCTCCCTGCGGGTGGGGGTGGAACGAGCTCCGCAGACCCCTCCCGGGCCCGTTAAAACCAAGCAGCTGCACATCCAGTGCAGGGACCTGGAGTTGAGCCCGCGTGGTCGGAGGGCATAACTAGAACCCAGGACCCAGAAGTAGGCCCTCTGACTACAGACTTCAGTTAAGAGACCCTCTATCTCTCACAGCTCCGCGTTTCTCCACCCCCCGAATCTTTCCCTGGGGAGGCTTTTTGTTTTGGGGGGAGGCTGATTGGGAGACCAATCAATACAAAGTAACGCCGGGGAAGGGCTACGAAAGGCTTCCTGGGGGAGGGGGTGCCCGTGGCCCCCTCTGGGGGACAAATATTGCTCGGCGGGGCTTCAATGGAGAAAGTTTTAATAACACTGATCAAACTCGGGTCTAAATCGTGTGGTCTACACTTGACTTTATACCTTGTAGACACCTCCCCCATCCCCCAGACCTCCCCTGCATGGACTCCGGGAACGGGACGGGGCCACCGCCCGGTACCCGACTTCACCACTTGGGCGAATCCGGGAGGGCCCCCTTCTGGACACTCCTCCGTGGGGGGTGTTCCCAGTTTTCTGGGGGAACCCCAAATACAAGAGCCCGGGAAACAGCCCGAGGGGAGGAAGGTTTCAGTAGCGGGGAGGGCCGGGACCCCATTGCAACTGGGAGTGGGTGGGGTTACTCCCAATCCCCCCTAAATCAACCCTGGGGTAAGGCGCGCCCGCGGGCGGTCTGGGTTCACCTCGATGCCCCTGTCCACCTGCTGGTCCTGGTCTATGTGTCTGCCTGCAGGTGGGGGCTTCAGAGACCCCACCGAGCTTCCGCCTTGAATTTTTAAAAATCTTTGCAATCTGCTTAAAAAAAAAAAAATAAGACTTCCTCGGGGGTTCTTTTTCTTGGGGAGGTTCCATGCCCCAAACCGGCAAACACGGTGGGATGAACCCAGAATCCAGCGCGCCAGCCGATGTTCCGGTGGGGGTGGGGTGGTTCTGGGCTCGGGGCTTGCCTTGGGAGAGAGCTCAGCTTTCCGAAGGGGTCCGAAGGCCACAGGCCCCGGACGGGGCTCCCGGAGTCGGGGTGACAGGCGCGGGGGGCCTGGCTACGGCTGGCGCGGTTGAACAAGGGGGCTGGGGGCGGGGCTTGCTTCAGGGGCGTCCTCTTCAGGCTCCCCGTCTCGGAAAAGCCCCCAGAATTTCAGGGCCTCTCCCGTCCTGGCGGCGGTTCCCTTTCTGGATCCGCCTCAGATCTGGGAAGAGGGGCGGCCCGGGGCTGAGAGCGCCGGTCAGCATGGCCCGAGTTCAAATCCAGCCCCACTCCCCGGGTGCCCCCGTCAAATCACTTCTTCTGTGCAGTTTTCCCATCTGTAAAATGGAGGAGACAAGAGCGTCTTCCTCCCAAGTTGTGAGAATCAAATGAGATCGTATTTGCAAAGGGTCTGGCTCACATTAATGTTGTATGTTATATCATTATTACACGATATATAACATGTTAGGAAATGTAGTTTGCATTAGCTACGCAGTGAAATGTGCCCCTTTGTTCCCCCTACAGTCACCAGGCTGGTGCGGACCCTCATCGCCTCCCACCTGGACTATTGCCACAGCTGCTGGGGGGAGGGGGGTCTCCTGCCTGTGAGACTCCAGATCTCATTACTTCCCTCCCCCCCTCTATAAACTCCAGTGGCTCCCTCTTGTCCGCCTTTGGGTGCCCAATGCTCCCGCGGCCTTCCCTCCTCACCCGGCCCTTCTTGTCCAGCCCCCTCAGACCTCGCTCCGGACTCTGCAGTCCCGAGACACTGGCTTCCCGTCCCCTCCTCGTGCTTCCTTTAAGCCCCCTCCCCCGAGAACCCTCAATCTCAGGCCCTCCTGCGGGTGATTGCCTCCTTATGATGTCACTTGCTTTGCAGATTTTCCCATCAGCTTTCGAACTTCTTTAGGGCGGGGCGTTCTTTTACCTCTTTTTGCGTCCCCAGAACTTAGTACAATGGCTGCCATATAGTAGGCCGATTGACAGATTGAATGAAATAAAGGCTGCTTTGTGTCCCCTATAAATCTACTGTTAACCTTGAGTCCTCGTAAAGGATCTGAGGGAAGTTTTTTTTTTTTTTTTTTTTTTTAACAACCAACCAGGAACCATATTCAGAGATTTCCCGGAATGAATCCTGGGTGTGAGCAGGAGGTTAAGCCAACTCTCCCCTCCTCCAGCCCCCCTCCCTGCCTCCACCCTCAAACCCAGACCCAGTTTTGGTCCCTTCTTACAAGGACCTGACTTCCGATTTCTGCCACTTTCTCAAGAGCAAGGAACAACACTTGAGCCCCCAGAAGTCATGCCCCTGTTTCCTTTTTTTATATATATATATAATAACCTAAAGTTTTTTATTATTATTATAGCTTTTTATTTACAAGATATATGCATGGATAATTTTACAGCATTGACAATTTCCAAACCTTTTGTTCCAATTTTCCCCCTCCTTCCCCCCACTTCCTCCCCCCACCATGGCAGGTTGACCGATACATGTTAAATATGTTAAAGTATAAATTAAATACAAAATAAGTATACATGTCCAAACTGTTATTTTGCTGTATCAAAAGAGTCGGACTCTGAAATAGTGTACAATTAGCCTGTGGAGGAAATCAAAAATGCAGGCGGACAAAAATAGAAGGACTGGGAATTCAATGTAATGGTTCTCAGTCATCTCCCAGAGTTCTTTCCCTGGGTGTAGTTGGTTCAGTTCATTAATGCTCCATTGGAACTGATTTGGTTCATCTCATTGCCGGAGAGGGCCACGTCCATCAAAATTGATCATCATATAGTATCATCGTTGAGGTATATAATGATCTCCTGGTTCTGCTCATTTCACTCAGCATCAGTTCATGTAAGTCTCTCCAGGTCTCTGTATTCATCCTGCTGGTCATTCCTTACAGAACAATAATATTCCATAACGTTCATATACCACAATTTATTCAGCCATTCTCCAATGATGGGCATCCCCTCAGTTTCCAGTTTCTGGCCACTACAAACAGGCTGCCACAAGCATGTTTGCACATCTGGGTCCCTTTCCCTCCTTTAAGATCTCTTTGGGGTATAAGCCCAGTAGTAGCACTGCTGGGTCAGAGAGTATGCAGTTTGCTAACTTTTTGAGCACAGTTCCCAATCGCTCTCCAGAAGTCACACCCCTGTTTCTTGCCGGATGGTTCACTTGAAAATCTGCCACTGCCCCCGGTTCTGGCCAACATGGAAACTGAGGCAGGGATAATTGGTCCAGGTAGAAAATTCAGGTCCATTGACAGCAAATTGCCCGGTGAAGACCTTCAGGTGCTCTTCCATGAGTGAGTGGGCCCTTTCTCCAGTGGGTTACAGACCTCCTTTTCCCCTCCTAAGTGTTTTTCAGGCACTTGGGGGGGTGTACTACGGGAAGCCCCCAGTCCCTTCAGTCTCTCTAAGGTTACAAGCTCCTTTTCTGAGACAGCTCTGTGAGGTAAGCATCAATGATCCCATTGTACAGGTACAGAAACTGAGGAGAGAGAATGTGATTTGCTCAGGGCAATGATAGTAGGTGCGTGGGAAAGTCATCAGAAGGACCAATTCTCCAGCCCGAGTTATCCTCTTGATTACGAGATCGTGGGTGTTGATCTGGTAGGAACTCTAGAATGGGAAAACAGGCCTGGAGACATGAAGGAATCCACCGAGAGTGAGCTCCATTTTCCCTCTGGAAAATGAGGCGGTTAAAGCTCTGGGCGTCCCCCCCGCTCGGACGTGACGGGTTTTAGGGTGCTCGGATGGTCTGTTTTCCAGGGAACCGTCCGGCTCTGACCCCGGAGAATCTTCCGGAGAGACTGGGGGACTCCCTCGTCCCTCCCCCCCTCAGGGACCAGGGTTCTGCCCCCTCCCTGG
Source organism: Antechinus flavipes (assembly GCF_016432865.1). NCBI lineage: Eukaryota > Metazoa > Chordata > Mammalia > Dasyuromorphia > Dasyuridae > Antechinus > Antechinus flavipes. The sequence continues at coordinate 619,312,827 of NC_067400.1, forward strand.
GAGGGTCAGGTCTGGGGGTGGCAGGGGAAGGAGCCTTCATACAAAGGCAGGAGTGTGAGCAGGCCTTGGGGGAGGAGGCCCCAGACATGCTGTCCCCCTCAGCAACGTGTAGGAACAAGCTGGGCAAAGGCAAGCTGGGTGGGGAAGCTGGGCAGGCAGGGTGACTCATGGGAGGCAGCTGTCTTAAGAAAACTGGGCAGAAGAGGAGGGACTCGGGGGCCTTGACCCCTCCCAACACCTGTCTCTTCTCCCCAAGCTTTGCCATCCTTCCCGGCCGAGATGGAGGAAGGAAGGGGAGGAGAGAGGGAGCCCGAGCCCCAGGCTCAGAGATTATCCCCGTAACTGGAATGGGGCTGGGGGGAGGCGGGGATTAGCCTGGCCCTGCCCCCCCCACCCCGTCCCTGCCCTTCTATAAGGCCCGTGGGCCCTGACCTGGGAGCAGACATCATGATGATCACCAGGAGACCCCAGCTGGGCCTGCTGACCCTCACCCTGCTCTGTACCCTCTTCTCCCTTGGTGAGTGCCCTCCCACTACCCCTGGGCGGGGGTCCCGGAGTCCAGGGTTGGGGGAGGGGCTAGCAGGATCCCCCAAATAATTCTTTCCCTGGGAAACGGGTCTCTGGACTTCCTTATTCCTTCCCTCAGGAAAGCCCCTTTACTTTCTGGAATCTGGGCGTCTGAGCCTCCAGAACCTGCAGGGAGACAAATGGTTGGGTCCCGCATTGCCTCGGGAGCTGGGGAGCTGGGTGGTAGTCCCCTGGAGGGTTTGATGTTAATGCCCCATTCCCTGGACTATCCCCCCCTCCCCTGAGCTAACGAGATGGGGAGAGCCAGCTCCTTGGTCCCCGTGGCTGCCCCCCCCCCCAAGGAAGCATCCGCCCTCCCGTGGCTAACAGCATCAACCTCCCGTTCCTGCCCCAATCCTGGCGTCCCCAGCCACGTAATTACACAATGCAGCCTCCCACCGAGTGGCTTCCCTTTGCTCCAGGACAGTCTGGCTGTGAGTGTCCGGGGTCTCCCCCATGCTTCCAACTAGGTCACAGGATTTGGTCCTCACAGAAACTCTGCCCTCCAGATCTCCAGCAGAGACCCAGGGGTCCCGACCCCCATCCAGGCCCTCTCAATCACCCAGGGCTCCTGATCCCCAGAGATCCCTGTCTCTTGTTACAATTCTATGCCCTCAGAGACCCAGGGGTCCCGATCCCCCATCCAGGCCCTCAATCACCCAGGGCTCCTGATCCCCAGAGATCCCGTCTCTTGTTACAATTCTACGCCCTCGGAGACCCAGGGGTCCTGAACCCCATCCAAGTCCTCAATCACCCAGGGCTCCTGATCCCCAGAGATCCTGTCTCTGGTTACAATTCTACGCCCTCGGAGACCCAGGGGTCCCAATCCCCCATCCAGGCCCTCAATCACCCAGGGCTCCTGATCCCCAGAGATCCCATCTCTTGTTACAATTCTATGCCCTCGGAGACCCAGGGGTCCCGATCCCCCATCCAGGCCCTCAATCACCCAGGACTCCTGATCCCCAGAGATCCCGTCTCTTGTTACAATTCTACGCCCTCGGAGACCTAGGGGTCCCAATCCCCCATCCAGGCCCTCAATCACCCAGGGCTCCTGATCCCCAGAGATCCTGTCTCTGGTTACAATTCTATGCCCTCAGAGACCCCGAGCTCCTGATCCCCAGAGATCCCTGTCTCTTGTTACAATTCTATGCCCTCGGAGACCCAGGGGTCCCGATCCCCCATCCAGGCCCTCAATCACCCAGAGCTCCTGATCCCCAGAGATCCCTGTCTCTTGTTACAATTCTACGCCCTCGGAGACCCAGGGGTCCCGATCCCCATCCAGGCCCTCTCAATCACCCAGGGCTCCTGATCCCCAGAGATCCCGTCTCTTGTTACAATTCTACGCCCTCGGAGACCCAGGGGTCCTGAACCCCATCCAAGTCCTCAATCACCCAGAGCTCCTGATCCCCAGAGATCCCTGTCTCTTGTTACAATTCTACGCCCTCGGAGACCCAGGGGTCCCGATCCCCATCCAGGCCCTCTCAATCACCCAGGGCTCCTGATCCCCAGAGATCCCGTCTCTTGTTACAATTCTACGCCCTCAGAGACCCAGGGGTCCTGAACCCCATCCAAGTCCTCAATCACCCAGGGCTCCTGATCCCCAGAGATCCTGTCTCTGGTTACAATTCTATGCCCTCAGAGACCCCGAGCTCCTGATCCTCAGAGATCCCGTCTCTTGTTACAATTTTACGCCCTCGGAGACCCAGGGGTCCTGATGCCCCAGTGTTTCCCCCCAGCTCAGTCTCTATCCTGTGAGGTGTGCAAGGACTCGGGACCCTCCTGCACCGGCAAGTTGAAGCTCTGCGAGCCGGAGAAGGACGCCTGCGTGACTGTCGTGGGATTGTCCACCACAGGTATGGGGAGGGGGGTGATGATGAGGTGAGTCCATCGGGAGCAGGGGGGAGGAAGACCATCTCGGGTGTTGGGGGGACGGCATCGTTACAGATGATTGGAGACTAAAATTGGTATGGAGATCCACAGATAGACTAAAATAGGGGTATTATGAGGTAAAGAAAATGCTGACAAATGTGGGGAGAGATGACCCCCACGGGGTCATGCTGGGAGCTTAGAGACCACCATTTCCGCTTTCATCCCTCCCCATTTTACAGGAGAGGAAAACTGAGGGTCAGAAATTTCTCCAAAATCAGTCTATCAATAAGCACTTGTTTTTATTTATTTTTTCCCCGAGGCAAGTGAGGTTAAGTGACTCGCCCAGCATCACACAGCCAGGAAGTGTTAAGTATCTGAGGTTTCATTTGAACTCAGGTCCTCCCGACTTCAGGTCTAGTGCTCTATCCTGTGCCACCTCGATAAACATTTATTAAGCACCTACATAGACTCAGAGGCAGTAGATGGCAAGGCTAAGATTTGAACCCAGATCCATGGAATAAGCCCAGCCTCTTTTCCCTCCCCAGCTATGGGATGGGGAGAAAGGCCTTAAGGGAGGATCACTTCCGGGCTGGGTCAGTGTCAGTGTCGGTCTGGGCCAATGATAAGCGTTCCGGCCACTTTCCCCCCCTTCGTCTCCAGGGAACAAAGAGTCGGTGGACACCTCCAAAAGCTGCATGAAGTCCAAGGACTGTTACTCGGGCTTCATCTCCACCACCCTGGGCCACGAGGATCACATGGTGACCAACTCGTTTTGCTGCCAGGAGGACGGCTGCAACAAGGGCCGAATCCCGAGTAGGAGCCCTACGTCCCCTCCCCCCCTCCCGGCCCATGTCCTAGAGCCCTGAAGCTCTCCAACCTCCATTTCCTCCCTCTGGTCTTCCAAGTCCCGGGCCCCCTCTGCGTCCCGGGCCCCCTCTGCTCCCCGGGCCCAGCTCCCCCTTCGCGATCTTTGCGGGGCCTTGCTCTTCCTTGCTGGCTTCCAGACTCCGGGAGGGCGCCCTTCTCAGCCCGGGCCCCAAAAGTCCCGCTCCCTCGCAGCCCACGCGCCCAGAATCCCCCGGAGCAGGCTCCCCTCTGTCTCTCCCCCTCCCGCATCCAGGGCTCCCGGACGCCAGCCGCCGGGCCAGCTCTCCGGCCTCTCCCACCCCTCCCCCTCCCTGGGAGCTCTCCGGCCCCGAGCCCCCCCCCCCCCCCCCCCCCCCCCCCCGCAGATGCAATCTCTCCCCCTCCTTCCTTCCCCCGAGCAGCCCCGAAGAACAACAGCACGCTGAACGGACTCCGCTGCCCATCCTGCAAGGCCGCCTTCCAGGAAACCTGCTCTGGGGAGCAGGTGGTGCAGTGCGTGGGCCACGAGACCCAGTGCATCTACTTCTCGGGGATCGTGCAGACAGGTGGAAAGCTTCGGGCACGTGGGGGGGAGGAGCCGCCGGGGCGGGGTCCCGAGCGGGGCGGGGTCCCGAGCGGGGCGGGGTCCCGAGCGGGGCGGGGTCCCGAGCGGGGCGGGGTCCCGAGCGGGGCGGGGTCCCGAGCGGGGCGGGGTCCCGAGCGGGGCGGGGTCCCGAGCGGGGCGGGGTTGGGCCCCCGACGGAACTGGGAGGCGGGACTCGGACCGCCCGGGCCGCTCCTCCGGCTGGGAGGGAGGGTGAGAGAGGCCGGGTTCCCGAGCGGGCGGGGAGGGAGGCGCTCCGAGTTCCCAGGTGCGAGGCTGACCCCGCCCTCCTCCATCAGGCATCATCAACACCAGATTTGCCACCCGCGGATGCGCCACCAGCAGCGCCTGCCACGCCCAGGTTGGCGCCCGGGTGCCCTCGGTGACTTACACCTACGAGCTTCGGAGGGCCGACTGCGTCCCTGCCCCCAGACCCCCTGGCAGGGCGGAGAGAAGGTCCGCTGGCTCGGTCCCCTGAGGATCCCCGCGGAGCCCGTCGCAAACCCGGGCGTCCCCCGGGCACTGGAATCCCCCGGAGGCCAGCTCTGTGGGCGGCTTTCGGGAGTCCCGGTGGGCGGCAGGGAGGGGAGCTCGGGGCGGCCCCCAGCCTGAGCGCGGATGGTCTGCGTCTGGGACCCTGAGGAGGCAGGAAGCCCAAGAATAAATCCCACTTCCCCCTGGGAGGGGAGCCTGCTGCTGTTGCCTCAGTTTCGTTTCCAGAGAGAGCGCTCTCTCTAGCTTCCCCGAGCTCCAGCCCTGGCCACAAAGAATAAAATCAACCCGCACATCACGCACGACAGCCACACACACACCTCGCCCCCACCTCTGCACAGGAGCATGGAGGGTTGTTTTTTTGGGGGGAGGGGGAGAATGAGGTAGCTGGAGTTAAGTGTTAGGTATTAAGCCCAGGGTTATACAGCCAGGAAGTGTTAAAAGTGTCTCGGGTCAAATTTGAACTCGGGTCCTCCTGATTTCAGGGCTGGTGCTCTACCCACTGCGCCACCTGGCGGCCCCAGGATGGAGTTTTCAACTCTTCTTGGAGGCCAAATGTGGTCACTATAATTAAACCGAATTGTACGTGGCTTTCTGGGTTATGGTGTTAAATGGAGGAGGTCCCTTGGAAAGGAAGGCCCTGACCCTCCCCCCCTCCCAAGGGTCAGCGCAGGAGCCCTACAAAGAGAGGCAGGGGGTGGCAACGGGCGCTGGCAGGCGGAATGCAGCAGGTGGCGCCAGAGCGCACGCAACGCCCAGCCTGGAGCAGGAAGACTGACAGGATGAGTTCAATCTGTCCCCGGACACTTACTGGCCGTGTGGGCCGAGCAAGTCCCTTCACCCCGGCTGCCTTAGCTCCCCATCCGTAAAATGGGTTGGAGAAGGAATGACAGACCTCTCCGGCACCTTTAAACCCCAATAGGGAACGACAACAACGGGCCAGCCCCCAACGAGCTAATATTCTCTCAGGGGATGCGACAGAATCATGCAGAGAAATGGGGATACTTTGGAAGGTGGGACCGGAGGGGGGCTAGCAGCCTCGGGGAGCTCAGGAGAGACCCTCCCGACGGGCGGCCCAAAGGTTTTTGCAGTTCTAAGGTGAAGCTAGTTGTGGGCAGATAGAAACTACGTGTGGCTAAGATAGAAACTAGTATGGAAAGTTGTGGCTAGATAGAAACTAGTTGTGGCTAGATAGAAACTAGTTGTAGGTAGATAGAAACTAGTTGTGGCTAGATGGTTGTGAACAAATAGAAACTCGTTGTGAAAAGTCGTGGCCAGGTAGGAACTAGTAGTAGATAAGAGTCGTGGCCTGGTAGAAACTAGTAGTAGATAAGAGTCGTGGCCAGGTAGAAACTAGTAGTAGATAAGAGTCGTGCCCAAGTAGGAAGAGTAGTCAATAAGATAGTCGTGGCTACATAGAAACTAGTAGTAGATAAGATAGTTGTGGCCAGGTAGGAATTAGTAATAGATAAGAGTCGTGGCTTGGTAGAAACTAGTAGTAGATAAGATAGTCGTGGCCAGGTAAGAACTAGTAGTAGATAAGATAGTTGTGGCCTGGTAGAAATTAGTAGTAGATAAGCTAGTTGTGGCTAAGTAGAAACTAGTTGTGAATTGATAGATAGTTGTGAATGGTTGTGGGTAAAGAGAAGAAATGGAAAGATTGTCAGGTCTACAGTCAGGAGGACCTGAGTTCAAATTCACTCTTAGATATTTACTAGCTGTATGAATCTGGCAAGTCACTTAACCTGTTTCCCTCAGTTCCTGTTGGAACACACAGGAGCCACCTGCCAGTGGCTGCTGAAGATCCAACCCAGAATGGACCTCCTCTAGTGAGGGGATGACACAAGGAGAGGGAGACAGTCTCTGACTGAGAGGCCGCTGTGTTATCTCCCTCCTCTTCCCTCTGCCTCCAACTTATCTCATTCCCAGTCCCCGAGTCAGCAAAGGCTGCCCCGCAGCTTACTGTGATTCACAGCTGTGAAGGCTCTTGAGGAATTGATCTGTCCCTTAACAAGTTCCTCAACTGTAAAATGTTGATATCTCGAAGGCTGGTTGTGAGGATCAGATAAGAGAATAGTTATAAAAAGCACTTCATAGAGTGGCTGGCACATAGTAGGCATTATATAAATGCCTTAATATTATAAGCAAAGGGAAGAAGGCAATGCATTCTAAACATGAAGGATTCAACTTGTTCAAAGAAAGAAGATGCAGTGGGCTATGGAACAAAATATAAAGCCTGTTTGTTTGGATTTTACACAGTTTGAAGGGGAGTAATGCTTAAGTCTTGAAATGTAGATGGGAACCAGTTTGCAAAGTCTTTAAATACTTAATAGATTATATGGCCCCAGAAGAAATAGGGAGCTACTGCAGTTTATTGAGCAAGAGAGCACCCTGAATTTTGGGAATAAAACATTGGCAGTTGTTTAATGGATTGCAGCAATCAGGAAGAAGGAAGGGGGTGGGAGGTTGTAATAGCTCAAAACAGGTGTGATAAGTTCCCGAACTAGGGTCATGTGAGTCCAGAAGAAACCGGTTAGTCAGTTGTCACAGGAAGCGTCAGGAGAGAGTACTGTCACCAAAACCCAAGACTGGAGGAAGGGGGAGCGTTAGGAGAGGAGGGGGTGTAGGTGAGAGACGCCGCAGAGGCAAAATCCACAGGCTTCAGCCACACTTTGGGCATTTGGGGGAGAGTGGGGGAGGGAAAGTGAGAATCCAGAATAACTCCAAGGTTGGGAGCCCAAGGGATGGGAAGACAGCGAGACAGTAATAAGAAATAGGGGCGAGGAGGGCTTGGGGGAAAGATAAGTTGTACTTAAGATGGAGACTGTGAGTCAGCAGAGATTGGGGCAGGAAGGGTAGATTTAAGAATCCCTAATATAGGGTAATTAAATCTGAGGTGATGAGATGTCCAAGCGAAGTAGTGGAGGGAGAAGGGAAAGGACCATTCACTAAGAGCTCCATCTTCTCTCCCCCAGGCTAGGAAGGCTGGCTTTCTGGCGCTGTGCCTAAAGCCCTCCCTCTGGCAAGAGGGTCCCACCCTCCCAGCAAAGTTTTCCCCAAATCCTCTCAATTCTAAAACTTTCCCTCTTTTAATTCCCTCTTAATCCACTCTACTGCTTACTTTGTTCCTTTGTTTGCCCAGTATCTCCTCCATTACACTAAGCTTCCCGAGGGCAGACTTTGTCTCGATCCTTTTGCATCCCTTAAGGCCGAGTACCGGGCCGTCCCAGGTTAGGCACTGGATGTTTATTGAATTAAATTGCGCCTCCCTCCCACTGGAGACTTAGACAGAACCAAGGTTAGAGGCTGTGACCTGGAACAAAGTCCAGGAAAGGAGACAAGGAGTGGTCTAATTGTTGGGAGGCGAACCAAAGGGAGAGCCTGGGGAGAAAGGGATCTCCAAAAGGAGAGAGCCATCCATGTCAGGGGGGCCGAGAGGTCAAGGAGAAGGAAGATGGAGAAAAGGCCGTTTGACTTGGCCAGGAGATCAGCGGAAACTTTGGCGAGGGCAGCGTCAGTAGCATGATGGGTAGCCTCGGAAGCTGGATTGTGAGGGAAGTGGAGAGGGAAAAGTGGTCTGCTGAGCCGGCCTTTACAAGTTTAGCTGCAGAGGGCAGGCCGGCGATTTGTTGGAGACAGGATGCACTAGGATCCTCTGGGTAGCAGAGGGGGGACCTTGCTAAGGAGTAAGGCCATCTCCGTGTGCGAGAAGGCCATGAGGGAGGGGAGAGAAGGTGGTGAATGACCTCCATGTTATCTGTAAAATGAAGGTTCTCCGCTGAGAGAGAGGAGGGGAGCCACAGGAAGTTTGAGAAGACATCAAATCTTCCAGGAGCTGGGAGAGAAACTGCTAAACTGGGCAATTAAAAGATCATTCGACTGAATAGAATAAGAGGACTAGGACAAGTATCCAGTCTTATATTTGTGTTCAAAAAAAATCAAGGACCCAGGTCCTTGATCATCAAGCTAGGATGACTGGTCGGAAAGCCTCCATGTTAAGGACAAGGGGAAGTGATGGTCCCAGGTCCTCTGGTATATTAATATTCAGTTCCGGACTCCTCCAGTTTAGGAAAGACCGCGATGAGCATAATAATGTCTGACAGAGGGAAAACCAGGTAGCCATGGTCCTAAAGATCCTATCAAAAGCTGCGGCTGTACAAAGGTCACGACATCACCAGTCCCTACAGGAAGGATTTTAGACTTGTTGAAATGGTTCCCCTGGGCAGAACAGGGAGAAACCAGCTGGGAATTGTGCTCAAGGTAAGGGGGAAACTTTCTAATCCGGAAAGCAGGGGCTTCTCCTTCCTGGACCCCTAAGGCAGGCTGGTGAGACCTACAGATCTGAGAATGGCAGGAGCCAGGTGTGAGGTGACCTATGTATGGCCAGTTTAATGTAAACACCAAAAGAAACTTGAACAGGGGACACCCCGGGAGATGGACTTGACCCTGTGCCCTCCCTGGCAATGCGTCTTTGTTCTGGTTCTGTATAATGTGACCTGGTGGGAGGGTGGGCTGGAGATCTATGACTCGGTGCCCTGCTGCCAGCACCTCCTCAATTAACCCAATAAAGCCCGAATCGCGCCATACACGGGCTCTGCGGACTGCACTTCCGTGAGTGTCCCAGGCCTCTTGGAGGGCCTGCCCCCGGACAATTAGAACCAGGGCGGAGCACACCCGCACTTACCACCCGTTCTCGGCCTGTCTTTAAAAGCATACACATATATGGGATCACAAACACATTCTCTTGAAACGTTACTAAAATATTTATTAAAAACGCAACCAATTCCGGGTCTAGACCCCCTGCTCTCCAAGATCACCATGGACCGGCGCCGTTGGGAATGAGCTCTCCCGCGGAAAGATGACGTCTAGATCCGGGTAGTTGCTCCCTTCGGTTCTTCCCGACTCTTGACCATCTGATTTTAAAAGCCTGAAGCTGGGGATCTCTTAGTGGCCAGGGTATTTGTGGGGCCCGGATGGCTTCAAGGTCGCCATCATGGGAGATGTTGCTCTTTCTTCCCCTCTCCGGGGGAGACACAATCTCAATGGAGCCACCCTGATAGAACTTCTCCCCCCTCCCCCCGCTACTGAGGTGGATGAAAGGGGATAAAAAAAGACAACTTCGGGTCCACAGCTCTTTCCACCTACAATGCACTGCAGACCTAGGAACAACAAATGAGGGAGAGGCAGTCCGCAGATGGGAGCATCCCGCGCGGGCTGGATGCTTCCCCTCTCTCCCATCTGTTTCAACGCTGTCCCTCCGTGGGCTCCGGCTAGGTCTCCGTATCCCAGGGCCCGGGCAGCCTCCTCTCCCCCGGTCCCATCTTCCATTCCAGCACTCCGAACCCCACTCCTCCCACTTCCAAGTCCCAGACGTCCAGATCGCCCAGCCAATGTCCCGTCAGCCCCGGGATCCAAGCTCCTGGAACGTGCAGGCGTCCTTCTCCGGCAGCGCCCCCACCCCCACCCCCAGGATTTCTGGCCCAGCAAAGTTGGATGGGCTTTATTCAGCGTCGGGGCCCGGGCCCAGCACGGCCTCGGCGTCGACCTGCAGCTCGTCGAGGGCCTCCAGGAGCACGCCGTGGGCCGCGCGGTAGCCGAGGCCCCCGGTGGCCGCCGCTCCGCCCGCCGGCCACAGGAAGGAGAGCGCGCCCAGGGCCGCGCCGCCGGCGGTCCCCTCGCCGGCCCAGCCCCGCAAGCGCGCCTCCACCTCGCCACGGGCCGCTCCGTTCAAGGCCAGGCGCGAGCGCTCGCGCCCCACCAGGGTTCCGGGCTCCAGGCCCAGGGCGAGCTCCCGGCGCGCCACGGCGGCCGCCTCGAGCCCCAGCGCGCGCCGGTAGCCGGCCAGCTGACCCCGCAGCAGCGCCACGTCGCACGCGTGGCCCAGCCCCGGGGCCGGGGACGCAGCCGCGGCCACGCTCGCCAGCAGCGCCGCGCGCCACGCTCCTGCCCGCAGAGCGTCCGCCTTGGCGCGCGCCGCCCGAGCAGACGCGGGGGGCAGCGCCAGCAGCAGAGCGCTCCCCTGGGCGGGGGTCAGGGCTCTCCGCAGCGCAGCCGTCAGGCCCGGGAGGCCCCCAGGCCGCAGAGGGAAGACCGGCGGCGGGGCATCCTCTGCCTCCTCGGGGCCCAGCACTTCCCAGCCCTCCTCCTCCCCATCCCCCCCACCCGACTTTGTCTGCCGCCCCCCAGCCCCGCCGCCCGACGTGGTCCCGCGGCCCGCGTCCTTCCCGCCGCCACAGTTCCCTCTGTCCTCCCCGTCCCCTCCGCCGGATTTCTCCTCGTCCTCCTCTGGCTCAGGGTCCTCGCCCTCGCCGTCAGTCCTCACGAAGAAGAGGGGCGTGACAGGGCCCGCCAGCGCCTTCCCTCTGGCGACATCGGCCGGCTCCGGGGCTCCCGGAACCACCAGCACCAGGGCATCGTAATGAGCTGGCCCGGGGTCAGGGCCGGGGGCGGGGTCAGCGTCGGCCGGCAGTGCCCAGAGCACCACATTGGGCCTCTCGGGGGCAGGATGGGGGGCCGGTCCGGGACAGGAGGGAGTGGGCTCAGGGTCCTGCCCAAGAAGGGAGCCTATGACCGTGGGGGCTTCTGCCCCGGCCACGCCCAGGTCCACCCGGGCGCTGCCCAGACGCTCGAGGCCCGAGCGCAGCCAGGTCATGGCGGCCTCCAGGCCGCCCGCCTCGAAAGCCTCGCGCACCGCCTCTAGCTCGGCCCCTCCTACGACCTCGAAGCCTTCCTGGGCAGGAGGCAGCAGCCTGGAAGTGAAAAGCACGGGGGTTGGGATGGCGCGGAAGCGCTAGGAGAAGACCGCCAGTAGCCTGAGCCTTAGGCGGGGAACTTCAGGGCACTTTCGGGGTCCCGTAACCTGCCCCCTCCCCTCGAGGTCACCAATTGCCTCTTCTAGGGCTATCACCCCCTTTCCCGCGGGTCGAGATTGTGCGATGGTCAGGAAGTGGGGTTCTGACCAGACGTGGGGAGAAGCGGGCTGGGCGAGGAGCAGGGAGCCCGCCCTGGGGGGCCCGCGTGGGCAGAGGGGGACGTCTCACTCACCTCTCCAGCGCCGCCCCCCGGTCGCGTAGCGCCTCCCGAAGTCTGGTCAGGTCAGCGCCTTGGGGCCCAGGCCGGCTAAGCACATAAAGCGGAGCCGCCCCCAGCCCGGCAGCGGCCAGCTGAGCAGCCGCCTTCACCCTTTCCTGCTCCAGGTCTTCAGGCTGCTCCGGGCTGCCCGGTTTCCCGTTCCTGGGGCCCCGGCTCCACACGGCTAGCAGGGGTGCCCCCCGAGCCAGCGCTGCTCGCCCAGCTGCCCCCAGCCCTTCGGGCAGAGTCCCATCCTCTTCCTCCTCTCCGTTCTCGCCGCGGGGCCCCCAGACCAGCACCAGCACGTCAGCCTCGGCTGCCCAGGGTTCGGGGGGTGCCGGAGGGCAGCTCAGCTCGCCCAGGAAGAGGCCCGGGCCTGCGGGGTAGAGGGCGGGGACTCGGGCATCTTCGTGCCAGGCCTCTGGAGCCTCCCTGAGTGCCGCGATGAGCTCCGACTTTCCCGAACGCGGGGGACCAAGGAATAGGGCGGTCACGTCCCCCTTCGGGGCAGGCATGCTTGGGGCTGCGGGGGGAGAGGAGGCAGGTCACCACTTCTTCCCTCCATCGGGGTCTCCTTCCCCCCTGAGGACCCTCACCCCACTCAGCCAACTTCCCAGCATTCTGGCTCCTAGAGAGACCACATTCAAATCTTCAGCCTTCCATGTGGTCATTGAGCCAGGTGGGCCCAGCGCTCAGCACCCAGGTTCTGTTAAGCCCCCCCCCCAGGCCTTTCTCCTGGAATCCCCTCCTTTCTTTAGCTCTCCCCTCCCCAGAGAGATCCATACGGTTTGGGGGGGGGGGGGGGCTCAGAACTCAGTTTCCTCATCCTTCCACTCAGGCCGCACAGCCTTGCCCCAGCACCGGGGGACAATCCCCGGAGGCCCTAACTCTCAGTCCCCACCAGCTCAGGTCCCAGGCTTCCCCACCTCCTCCTCAAGCATCGCCCCCACCACATTTTCCAGAAACACCGCAGGAGCCAAGAATCCCGCCTCCCTCCTGTTCAGGACCAAAGCTTCCTTCTCCCCAGACCACCCACAGGCACTCAGCCGGCATCCGGGTGTCAGCCACCCAGAGCCATGCGCCCCAAGGTCAAAATCCTTCCCCCCATCCTCCTCTTCCGTCCTAGGGACACCTGCGTCCTGGACCCATTCCCTGGAGACGGACATCTAGTCCTTCCCTATCTGGCAGACACTCAGGCATCCTACCCCCTCCCCACCCCCAAACCAAGCAATGACCCGGGCGTCCTGCCCCTTCCCCTCCTGAAAAATGGAAGGACGTCTTGTCCCCCTCCTCCTCCTCCCCACACCTGGCAATGACTCAGGCATCTTGTCCCCTTCTCCACAACCGGCAATGACAACAGACGTCCGGTCCCCCTCCCTACACCTGACAATGATCCAGGCGTCCCGTCCCCTTCCTCACACCGGAAAAAGACCCAGGCGTCCCGTCCCCCTCCCCACACCTGGCAATGAATGGCGTCCTATCCCCATCCCTCCTCAAACCCGGCAGGGTCCCAGGCGTCCCGTCCCCCTCCTCACGCCTGACAAAGACCCAGGCGTTGCGCTCCCTTCCCCGCACCTGACAAAGACCCAGGCGTCCCACCCCGTCCCCCTCCCTCTCCCATAGCGGGCAGAGCCCAGGTTCGTTCCTTCCCTCACCTGGCAAGGACCACGGGCTCACGCGCTAGCCACGCCCTCGTGCGGACCGGGCCGCAAGACTCGCGGTAAATAAATACCCGGCGTCCGGCGCAGTACCGAGGGCGGTCAGCTCCCCGGGGTCCCGCCCCCCTACGTAGGGCGGAGCTTAGGGGCAAGAAGAAATCTAATTAGGTGACGTCACGGCCCTCAGTCATGACAATGACGTCACCGGAGGGAGGCTCCCTAGAAAAGGCAGGATGGCGAACGCATCAGGTGACGTACGCCGAAACAAAGGCATCAAAGCCTCGGCGCCTGCGCAGATGCTCCGACCCGCCCCATCTGGCGGAAGGGGAAGGGGTAGGGGCGTGGAAAAGTCGGAGCACGCCGAGGAGGGAGGGGAAAGAGCCGGGTCAGAGATCACGGGGCGGAACCCTTGGGGATTGGTGGGGCCCAAGCGTCGCGTGGATGGAATCACGTGGGGATCAAAAACAAGTGATGTCATCGCACGATCAAAGGCGACAGTCACGTGGGGTCGAAAGTCAGGAATAAATCTCAGTGAAGGTCAAAGGTCAATCGTTGAGCATATTTGGATGCGCGGGAAAGGGTCCTAGTGCTGTGGGATAAAGGGGTGGGCGTGGACCGAGTCAGAGATGGTAAGAGTAAACAAAGGTCAGTGTCAAAGGTCAAGGCGAGAATGAGGATCCAATCCCTCTCTGGGGTCCCTCCCTGCTCTGGGTTTGATACTATTATTATCATTAAGAGTTGGTATCAAACTGTGCCCATCCCCCCAAAAAGAGAAAGTTGGCTGGATTTGGAGTGGGGGGAGCCGGGACCAGATTCTTGGGGCTCCCCCAGGCTCGGGCCCTTTTCCTGGTGTGCCCACGGCCCTCAGCAGGTGCCTGGCACAGAAAAGGCCCCAGGAAAGTCCTAACATTTGTGGGCCTGTTGGTCCCCCTGAGCCCCAGGGCCAGCCTTGTGCCAGCTGCTTCTCAGAAGGTGCAGGTGCAGGTTGGCCCGGAGGCTTAGGCCCTGTTTGTGTCAGACTTTTGGTTGTCCTTTCGTGGAGCTCGCTCCAGGCCCAGCGCTCTGCCCTTCTCTAGCCCTGCTGCCCATCTCTAGCTCCGGTGACCTTCTCTAGCCCCGCTGCCCATCTCTATCCCGGCTGCCCTTCTCTAGCCCCGCTGCCCATCTCTAGCCCCAGTGCTCATCTCTAACCCCACTGCCCATCTCTAGCCCCGCTGCCCATCTCTAGCCCCAGTGCTCATCTCTAACCCCACTGCCCATCTCTAGCCCCGCTGCCCATCTCTAACCCCACTGCCCATCTCTAGCCCCGCTGCCCATCTCTAGGCCGGCTGCCCTTCTCTAGCCCCGCTGCCCTTCTCTAGCCCCAGTGCCCTTCTCTAGCCCCGCTGCCCATCTCTAGGCCGGCTGCCCATCTCTAGCCCCGCTGCCCATCTCTAACCCCACTGCCCATCTCTAGCCCCGCTGCCCATCTCTAGCCCCGCTGCCCATCTCTAGGCCGGCTGCCCTTCTCTAGCCCCGCTGCCCTTCTCTAGCCCCAGTGCCCTTCTCTAGCCCCGCTGCCCATCTCTAGGCCGGCTGCCCATCTCTAACCCCACTGCCCATCTCTAGCCCCGCTGCCCATCTCTAACCCCACTGCCCATCTCTAGCCCCGCTGCCCATCTCTAGGCCGGCTGCCCTTTTCTAGCTCCGGTGACCTTCTCTAGCCCAGTGCCCTTCTCTAGCCCCAGTGCCCTTCTCTAGCCCCAGTGCCCTTCTCTAGCCCAGTGCCCTTCTCTAGCCCCAGTGCCCTTCTCTAGCCCAGTGCCCATCTCTAACCCCACTGCCCATCTCTAGCCCCGCTGCCCATCTCTAGGCCGGCTGCCCTTCTCTAGCCCTGCTGCCCTTCTCTAGCCCAGTGCCCTTCTCTAGCCCCAGTGCCCTTCTCTAGTGCTCAGAGCAGCCCAGCGAGGCCGACTTGTGCCAGTTTGCAGATGGGGAAGTGTTGGAGTTCAAATGTTGGAGTTCTTGTTCTTCTCAAAACACTGAATCCATTGTCCATTAGTTCACGTGCCAGGAATCTAATAATTCCTGTAAGCCTGAAGTACTGCAAAAAGTCTCATCAACATTTTTTCTTCTCAAGGAATCCAATGATTCTTGCTGGTTTTTCAGGAACTGAAACAGTCTCATCTTGTCTTAGGAAATCCAATGATTCCTGAAGATTTTAAAAGTCCTTTTAACAGTCTCCTTGTCAGCCATTTGATTCTTTCTCCATCTGTGGAAATATAAGCAGATCCTCTTCCCCAAGCAGTTAACCTAATTCCCTTCTATTTACCAAATTTGGGATTTCTCCTCATCATCTGGTAATTACATTGGAGCTGTTTGCATTGGATATTGTCTTGTTGTCTTAAAAGGCCTGTATTCTTCCCAACTGTAATCCTTTTTGCTTTTCTGTTGGTTGATGACATCAGAGTCCTGAATTTCTAAAGTCTCTCTGGGTGTAACCTCAGCTGCTATCATGCCCCACCTATCTTTTGATTGATACTTTGGAGCTGGGCCCTGCCTCTCACTTCTCTGGGTCAATTCACATTTAGAGGCCCAGTGAAAGCCTCGGTTACATTTTGGACATGGGGTTTGGGGTTTTCTCTCACCCTGTCTTCTCACTCTATCTCCATATCTACATTGGGCTCTTAGATGTTCCTCCAAATGTTGGGGTTCTTGTTCTTCTCAAAACACAGCCGGTTTAGCTTAGAGCCCTCCGAATATCTCCAAATCCAAAGGTTTTGTCCTTCAGCCTCTGCCTCTGCTTTCTTCTGCCTCCAACCAGCACAGAGATGGAATGAATCTCTCGTCTCCTTCACTTGGGGCTTGCCTAGCTTTCCGGTGAGTCTTTCAGACCAGCTTGGTCTCAGTGGGGGAAGTGCAGGAGCCCAGCCACCAACTACAGTGGTGTGAGATGAAGATGAATCTGGTTGTCCACTGAACTCTCAACTCGTAGCTTCTTCCTCTGAAAACTCTTCGTCTGCCACCAGCCAGCCAAGTGGAAAATATTCCTGAATAGCTCTCTCTTCACTGGCCTTATATCTGACTCTTCTGAGAGAATGGGATTATGGGTTTTCTCCCATGGTGCTCTCTGCCCTAAGAGCTTTAAGGGAGGTATGAACTCACAAAGTTACAAAGTTTACTTTGTGAATCTCCCATACTTGTGAACTCCAATGAGTAAAGGTGCGAACACAAGCATTGTACTAATTAGTTCTACTTAGTACCTTGTTTCAGGTTCTGGCCCAAAACATCTTCTTGTAAGATCAGATCAACTCTAATGAGTGAGCAGTTTGTAAGGATTCCAACAGGGAAGCTGAGGCGCGGAGCTTGGGTGCTTTGCCCGGAGGCACACCAGATCCCGGAGAGTAACTGGGAGAGGGGAAAGCGTTCTGGGCTTGAGGAGCCTCACTCGCGCCCTCTGTAAAATGGGGTGGGCCGTTTTCCACAAGCCTCCTCCCGGCACCTCTGACCTCCCCCCCGCCCTGAGGTCAGGCCCTGGGGCTCCTGCCCTGAGCTAGTCCCGGGCCCAGCACGGCAGGCCAGGTTGCAAGGCCACTGAGAGGGCGCAGCAGGGAGCTGGCTGCCCGGGGCCCCCTTGGCTTCCCCAGGAGCCTGGCTGCCCGTCGGCTCGGGCACGGCCCCCAGCCCCAGGCCTGCCCGGCTCCGGGAGACCTCTGGGCCGAGCCCAACGCTGCAGGACGGCCCCCCAGCCCAGATCCCGCTCTGGTCGGCTCCTGTTAGGGGCCAGAGCTCTGGGCTTGAAACATGGCCATTGTCTCTATCATTTCCACCAACTTGGCCCCTTGTTTCAGGTTCTGGCCCATAACCGGCGCCGGGCGACCCAGGCCAAGTCCCTTCCTCTGCCTCGGTGTCCTCATCTGTAAACGGAGCTGGAGGAGGGGGGACAAGGCACCCGGGGTCTCTGCCAAGAAAATCCCAAACGGGTCTCGAAGAACCACAACAAGCGGCGCGTCCGTGGCCACGTGACCGCTGCTGGGTGTGAGACAAAGATGGAGCCCAGGGCTGGGGCTGCAGGGGCCAGGGAAGGCTCCCTGGGGGCCAGGTTCTGCCCCCCCTCACCTGCAGCTGCTCCTGGTCTCCTCGTGATCCCCGGCCCCCGCAGCTCTTTCCCCGCCCGGTGCCCTGTCTGCCCACTAGCAGCTCCCGGAGGGCAGGGCCGCTTCCCTCCTATCCCTGCTCCTAAAGGGCGCCTGGGGGAAGTGGGCTTCAGAGGGTTCCTGTTATTTGTTCTGAAGGGGAAGGGGACCCAAAAGGGAGCCCCCAGCGGGGCTTTCTCTGCCTAAAAGGTCCTTAAGCCCAGTACCGAGCCCCTCTCTTCCCACTGACCCTTTGTGATCCCCCGGGGTCCCGGGGACTCAGGAGGGGCTTGGCCAGGAGCCGGAAGGTGCAGCCCTGAGGGGCCGCTGGGTGCCTGAGGGTGGGTGTGGGGCAGGAGCCCCCGTGTGCGGCCTGGCCCTGGCGTACCCGCCCCCTCCCCGTACCTCTCCCCTGCACAAAAAGGCCCCTCCCTCGGCTCCTGCTCTCGCCCAGCGGGCTGTGCCAGCAGGGGGCGCAGATGGGGCCCGGCAGAAGGAGGGACTCCCTCAGGAGAGCACCCCCTGGGGGCCGGGAGCAGCAGGCCCGAGGCCGCCTACCTCCTTCCGGGCTGTCAGCAAAGCCCCTCCGCTCTGCCCCGTCTTCCCTGAGCTTCCGCCCTTCCCCAACAAACACCGGGAAGAGTCCCCTGGGCCCGGCTTCCTCTGCCCTCCCACCTCCCCAGCAGACGTGGCCCAAGAGCCCCGGGCCCTTCCCCCTCCTCGGCAGCTCCCATGGCGGCCCCCTTCCCACCAGCAGCGTCTGGCCTGTGCCCCCGAGGGCTGGCGCTCTCCAGGATGCGGGTCCTCCTCCGCGGCTTCGCCAGGTGCTTCCCTGCAGGTGACCCCGGGCTCTCTCCTCTGCGCCGGGCCCCCCCCCTCACAAACCGCTCCTGCAGGCGTCTCACAGCACGGTCCCGTGTGCCGGCTTCCTCATCCCTGCAGAGGGCCCTGTCCCACCGGGCCCTCTCCCTCGGGGCCCTCTCCCTCTGGCCCTCTCCCTCCGGGCCCTGTCCCCCGGGGCTTTCTCCCTCCGGGCCCTCTCCCTCCGGGCCCTCTCCCTCCGGGCCCTCTCCCTCGGGGCTTTCTCCCTCCGGGGCTTTCTCCCTCCGGGCCCTCTCCCTCGGGGCCCTCTCCCTCCGGGCCCTCTCCCTCCGGGGCTTTCTCCCTCCGGGGCTTTCTCCCTCCGGGCCCTCTCCCTCCGGGCCCTCTCTCCCTCCGGGCCCTCTCCCTCTGGCCCTCTCCCTCCGGGCCCTCTCCCTCCGGGGCTTTCTCCCTCCGGGGCTTTCTCCCTCCGGGCCCTCTCCCTCCGGGCCCTCTCCCTCCGGGCCCTCTCCCTCCGGGCCCTCTCCCTCCGGGGCTTTCTCCCTCCGGGCCCTCTCCCTCTGGCCCTCTCCCTCCGGGCCCTGTCCCTCCGGGCTCTCTCTCCCTCGGGGCTTTCTCTCCCTCGGGGCTTTCTCCCTCCGGGCCCTCTCCCTCCGGGCCCTCTCCCTCCGGGCCCTCTCCCTCTGGCCCTCTCCCTCCGGGCCCTCTCAGCCTCTGGGGTCTGACTCCGGGCTCTCGGCCAGACTCGTATCCCCCACCACCCCTTCCAGCCCCTCCATGCTGCGGTCGGACGGATTTAGGGATCGTGCCCAGCATTTCGGCTCTTCTCTGGAATCCTTTCCATTCTCCTAACCCGGCCGATGCCTTTCCTGGTTGCCCCCAATGACAAAGTGCCCGTCTCGGTGAATCCTGGAGGAATGACACAGGATCTCTCTCCTGCTCCATGCCTTCTTCCAAGACCTGGCCGAGGTGCCGCCTCCTCCGTGGAGCTTTCCCTGATTCTTTCTCCCCTCCCATCGTGCCCTGTCCGTTTTCCCTGTAATCAGCCCGACATGAATCGTGGGCCCCTCCCCCAGAAGGAAGCGTCTCTGGGACCCCCTGCCCTGGGGCTGAGCTGAATCCAGACCCTTCTGCCTTAAAGCTGCGGCCGGAGGAGGCGACGCTAAAGGAGTCCGCGGCCCTGGGGCCTCCCTTCCCCGCTGGGGCGCAGGTTAACCAGCCGCGGGCTGGGGGACAGGGAGGAGCTCGGGCCCGGCCCTGCTGTGTGCCCGCCCTGCCGTTTCTCTCAGCCACGGCCCAGGAACGTTGCCGGGGCACCGTCGAGGCCGCCGCGCCAACGGGCAGCTTCCTGTCTCCAAGGGAGCCCGGGCTCCGTGCCGACGCCGGGGTGCAAATCGCACAGCAGCCAGGCCTGTGGCCGTCCCTCAGCTGGGACCTGCAGGCCCGGGTTCAAGTCCCGGCTCCTGGGCCAAGGCAGCTGAGCTGGTGGGCTTCCACGTCTCCATCTGTGAAACCAGAGGCACGAACTGAACCGTCTCCGACGGCCCTTGCAGACAGCAGCCGGGCCCGAGAGCCGGGCAGGAGGACGGTCTCTGCTGTTCGGCCGTCCCGGGGATCTCGGCAGCCACCGGCTTTTCTTGGCAAAGGCCCTGAAGCGCTGCCATTTCCTTCTCCGTGGAATAAGGGGCTTTCCTGCCTCCAGGACCTCCCGCTGCCTCCAGGGGTGATAATCGCGGTAACACAGCGAGTATCAACATAACGGCAATCACTGACATTTACACTGTGTTTAATAAAAGCGACTCCGGGACGAGAAGGAACTCTTGGTGGGCAGAAAAGCAGAAGCCTTTTGTCCAAATGGCGTTTCTCCCATTTGCAGCCGGGCGGGTGAACACTTGGAGTCATTTCCCGCTAGTTTACTTATGATGGTGGAGAAAGGGGGGAAAGGGGAGAGAGCAAGGGCAGGGGGTGCCGGCGAAGAACGAGGAGGTAATGGCGGATGGGGCAGCGTCTCCGAGTCCTGGGGGGTTCGGGGTGAGCTGGGTTCAGAGGCAGTTAGCGGAAGGAGAGACCGCTGGGTCTGGGGAGTTAGCGGAGGGGGGGCACTAGGAGGAGAAGAGATGGAGAGGGCTTCCTGTACCAGGGCGGAGCAGAGGAGGAAGAGCATCTCGGGCCGGACAACAGCCAAGATGGAGCCCCAAGACTGGGGACCCTGTCCACGCATCAGCCGGGAGGCCGGGCCAGCCAAGGTTGGGGGAGCAGGGGAGGAAGGGCTCTGAATGTCAAACAGCACATTTTGCATTTGCTCTTGGAGGCCAGAGGCCCTATGGGGGGGGGGGCGGAGTGGGGTACAACATGAGCAGGTCTGCATTTTAGGAAGACCCTCTTAGTGAGACGAGTCAGGTGGATCCACAGCAGCTACTGCAGCATCCAGGGGGAGGCGAGTCTACACGAGGGAGCAAGGTGGGAGGACGGCTGTACGTCAACTGCTCTCCAGTCGTGTCCGATTCTTTGTCCTGCAGAGGCCGGCCTTGTCCTCCAGCTCATTTTACAGATGAGGAAACTGAGGCAGACAGGGTGAAGGGGCTTGCCCAGGATCACACAACTAGGAAATGTCAGGCCAGGTTTGAACTCGGGAAGATGAGTCCACCTGACTTCAGGCCTAGTGCTCTATCCAGGGAGCCATCCGGCTGCTGCTGACATCGACGGGTTTTGGCAACACCCTATGTAAGAGAGGGAGAGAGGGTGGGAGGGAAGGGGAGACAGAAAAAGAGACAGAGAGAGAGGGAGAGAGAGAGAAAGAGACAGAAAAGGAAGAAGAGACAGAGAGAGAGGGAGAGAGAGAAAAAGAGACAGAAAAGGAAGAAGACACAGAGAGAGAGGGAGAGAGAGAAAAAGAGACAGAAAAGGAAGAAGAGACAGAGAGAGAGGGAGAGAGAGAAAAAGAGACAGAAAAGGAAGAAGAGACAGAGAGAGAGGGAGAGA
Source organism: Antechinus flavipes (assembly GCF_016432865.1). Taxonomy (NCBI): domain Eukaryota; kingdom Metazoa; phylum Chordata; class Mammalia; order Dasyuromorphia; family Dasyuridae; genus Antechinus; species Antechinus flavipes. Next base: position 619,333,853 of record NC_067400.1, read on the forward strand.
GAGAAAAAGAGACAGAAAAGAAGAAGAGACAGAGAGAGAGGGAGAGAGAGAAAAAGAGACAGAAAAGGAAGAAGAGACAGACGAGAGAAAAAAAGGGAGAGAAAACGAGAAGGGAGAGAGGGAGATAAAAAGAGAGAAGGGAGGGAGGGAGAGGCAGAAAAGGAGCCAGAGAGAGAGACAGAGGGAGAGAGAAAAAGAGAAAGAGGGAGGGGGAGACAGATGAGAGAGAAAAAGAGAGGGAGAGGAAGGCAGAGAGAGGGAGGGAAGAGAGAAGAAGACAGAGAAAAGGAAGAGAGAGATGAGAGAAAAAGAGGGAGAGAAAGGGAGGGAGGAAGGGAGAGAGATGAAAGAAAAAAGGAAGAAAGAGGGAGAGGGAGACAGAAAAAGAGGTATAGAGGGAGGGGGGGAAGGACCGACAAAAAGACAAAGGGAGAAAATGAGAAGACATGAGGCAGAGACAAACAAAGAGGGAGGAAGAGAGAAAGACCAGGGAGGGAGAAGGGAAGGAGGGAAGGGAAGAAAGAGAGGCTCTTAAAATGAAGATCATGAGTTCTCTTACAGATTTACTTTCAGAGGTCTTTAAGTCACATGGTGATGAGAAATTGGAGGTCAGCTGACAGCTGGGGGCAGGAAAGGCAGATGGGAGAATCACCAGCACAGAGCAGGTTACCAAGTCCCTGGAAGTGGATGAGATCACCAGGTGCAGCTCTGAGCTTCTAAACTCTTTTCTGTGTCATCCACTGGCCTCTGTGTGTACTCTGTGGCTCCTGCAAAACTACCCCCCAAATTCCCATTGAATCCCCCAAATCCTGAAACCAAGATGGGGATCGCTGCGAGGTGGAAAGGATACCCTTATCTGGAGGAGAAGAGGGCTCCGCATGGAGCCCTGAGATAGCTATGGTCAGAGGGGGTGATCGTGAGGAGGATCCTGCAGGGGAGACAGAGGGAACCAGGAAAGAGGAGTATCCCAGAGACCTGGAGAAGAAAGTCTCAAGGAGAGGATGCTCCCCAGTATCCGAGGCTGCAAGAAAAGCCAGGAGAATCAGGAACGGGAAAGGCCATTGGCTCTGGCAGCTGAGAGACCATTGGTCGCTTTGGAAAGAACAGTTTTGGCGGAATGACCAGGTCAGCATCCGGATCCCAAGGGGTTAAGAGAGAAGAGAAGGGGAGGCACTGGCTTGTCTTCAGAGTGGTTGAGGGCAGGGGGCTTCTTGGGATCCATCTTTCCTCCGGAACCCCTAGCCCACAGTCTGCGCTGGGCTTACCAGAGACCCTTAATTGCCGTGGTTGCTCCTTCATTCCAAGACCCGTGACATCATGAGGTGCTGTCTGGATTGTGGGGGACTGCACAGAGTCCTCCGCTCGCTTCCTCTCCTGGTCATCCAAGTCCAGGGGCAGGACCCCTGCTGGGATGATGGCCAATGGCCCAGGATGCAGGGGATGATCTCGGCGTCTTCCAGGGGCTCCCCCCGGCCCTCGTCCCAGCTCCCCAGTGGGCTGGGGCCCCTCAGGCCTAGGTCACCAGGGTGTCGCCCCTGGGCAGGCTGCAGCTTCACGGAGCCGCAGTCAGAGGTGGGCGAGAAGCAGACGCGCCGGTGGGGGGCAGCCCTCGGCCTAGAGTGCTGGTGCTCCTGGGCACCCCATACATACAGCCAGGTGCATATCAGATGGCCCGAAGGAGCCACGGGCCTACAGAACTCCCAACGATTTTCTATGCTTAATGTTAATTGGCTGGCTGATGCTAATTCTAGACTCTCTCACGACGACCTTGTGGTGAAAGCATATGTACAAATTTTAATTTTCTTTATAAATACCAAAAAATGCTATTTTCCACTAAAGTCCTTTTTAGACTCCTGAGGGGAAAAAAAAAGCTTTCCTTTAGGAACAGAATTATGGGATAAAGAGAAAGCCAAAAAAGTATCTCCCAACCAGGCAGCATTTCCCCACTCCACCCCAAGGCGCCCTAGAATAGTGACCATCCAAAGTCACCTCTTTCAGTCCCTTGAGAAATCAGACTCTGTTCCACCCTAAAGAAAGTCACCTCCACCATTCAGAGTAAGGCACAGCCTCCACTTCACTTGGATTCTGGACACGGGTCTAGGGGAGAAGCCCAGTGACCCCTCTAGATTCTAGACGGGCGGTCCCAAGTGAGGAAAGGGCCAGAGATGGGGCTGTTTCATGCTGGACCCTTAAGCTAGGCCATCTTTTCTTTGCTCAAGAGCCCCACAAATGTGCTCTGAAATCGTTTGGGGGCCTGGCCGTCTCTCCGAGTTAGAAATGGCTTTCGTGTCGGACAGAATTGTTCCTGGCAGACAAGACGAATTCCGAGGTGCTAAATTAATACCGGTCTCCAACAACAGGACTCCCGCTTCTGGTTCTTGCCCCGAGTCTCTGACCACCGACAGGAGATTCAAAGCCGGCCAGTCACAGAAACCACGGGCCCGACTGTCCCGGACAGAACCCTGCTCACGTTGGAACACCTGCCCGTCCTGCCCCCAGCCTTCCAATCATGAGACTGCCCACGTATCCCATCGGTTCCACCTCCAGAACTCCCCTCACACTCCCCCCTTTCCTCCGGCCCCGCCCCGTGCCCGTAGCTGCGCAGACCGGAGCATTCTCTGGGATGGATGCCCGGCATCCTGTGCAACAAAAGCCGTCAGAGCCGCGCTGCTTAAAGATCCAAGCTCTGGTTCTCACCGGGGGGGGAGGGAGGGGAGGGTCAGGCCCTCGGTCTGCTAGCTTTGTGACCTTTGTCAAGGCGACCTGGACCTCATGTCAAAAATAGGCAAAGGGGACAGGACGGCAGGCTGGGTGACCTCTGGCCTCTCAGTTCCGGGCCTAAAAGTCCACGACCGCCACCATTCTCACGCGCCGTCAGTGCCCGAGATTCGTGCACAGGGAGGATCACACTCGCACAGACGCCATCACACACAGAAATCTGGCTTTATTTGAACCTAACACAGCTACTGTCCAGAAGACACAGACTTGACCGGTGGCTCCGCCCCCCCGTGACCCCTTCTCAGCCCCGCGCCCCCCTCTGAGGGGGCCAGCCTCACACCTCCCCTCGAGCGTGCAGCATGAAGTGGCCGTGAAGCTCCCCAAGGTCGTCGAACGAATCCTCGCACTCTGTGCAGTGGTAAGCGCCCCCCTCATCCCCAGGGGGCCCATCGCCTCCAGTGGAGGTGGCCCCCTCGTCCTCGTCGTCCTCCTCCCCCGCCTGGCGCTGAGCGGCAGTGCGGGCGGAGGGCGTCGCCTGGGGGGCGGCGGGGCGGCAGAGCCGACAGGGTGGGCCCCCCGGGGCTGCGGCCCCCTCCCCCGGGGGCGGGCGGCCACACAGGGCGCAGGGCTGGGGTGGGGGCCCTGGGGGTGGGGCAGCCCGAGGGGCCCTCCGCGAGGGTGCCCCTCGCCCCCCACCGAGACGCTGCTTCACCTTGTAGCCAGGGTCGTATTCTGGGTCATCTGTGGTTTCCTCCTCCTCCTCCTCCTCCTCTTCCTCCTCATCAGAGTCGGGCTCCGAGAGGGTATAGTCCGAGTCGGAGGGGTGCTCTGGGCCTGCCAAGAAAGGGGGGTTCGAGGGGTCAGCGCCGAGGCCACGATGCGGGGCTACCTCAGGAGGAAGGCTGCTCCCCCGGCCCCCCCCAGGGCACAGCTCGGGTTCAGCACCTCACCTGGGGACAGCTCCTCCTCATCCTCCTCCAAGCTGGCATAGCCCCCGGTCTCCGTGGTCTCCCGGGTCTCCGTCATGGCCGGGGGAGGCTACCAGGAGGGGGAGATGTCCAGCGGTGACGGCGACGGCAAGATGGGATCCCCCCCAGCCCCTTTCCAGGGCAGGGCCTCTTCTCTCCAGCGGCCCTGGCAGCTGGGACAGCGGGGAAAGACGGGGTTCAGGAGCAGGGCAGGGCGCTCTGCGGGGGCCTCCGGGGGAAGGGGGAGAGGAAGCCCCTAAGGCCCGGGACGGGCGGCGCCTCCAGGAGGAGAGCCCAGGGGAGACCCTGTAATGTGCCCCCCTCCCCACCCCCGCACGGCCCGTGTGCCCGCTCGCTGGTGCTCTACACGTCTGCATTAGATTGGCGAGGCCTGCCTCCTCTTGGATCCCCTGTGCTCAGCGCAAGGCCTGGCGCACAGCAGGAGCTTAATGTGTGCTGATTGTGGCGCACAGTGCACGCTCAATAAATGGGCGGGACGGATGCCCGCTTTCCCAATTACAGAATGGATGGACGCCTGTTCCCAGAACGCACTGGCGGCCCGATGGCAACGTCACCAAGCTGTGGGAGCCCTATACGAGACCGGGGGCGTCCCTGGGCACCACAGGCCTCTGACCCGGCTCCCTGAATGCCCACGGGCCGCCCCAAGCACCGCCCAGACGCCCCACAATGCACCAAGGCGCCTCGTTCTCGCTCCAGCAGTGCACGCGTCGTGTGGCTCTGCTCCCCCACGATACTGAGGCGGAGGACCGGGCCCCTGCGATGCCATGGGTCGGCGTGGCTCCGCTCTCAAAGCAAACTGGGGCAGGGGAGCCCACTCCCCGCCATTCACTGGGCACTGCAGCCCGACTTCCACAATGCAGCTAGGCACTGTGGTTCCGCTCCCAGAACACACTGCGGCACTGGGGTCCGTTTCCCACAATGCAGCGGGGCCGCCTGCTCCTAGATCCCAGGATGCCCCAGGGCGGTTTCTCTCCGCCACCGTGCCCCAGCGTGCTCCGGGACAATAAGCCCGGAGCGCCGCCATGCTCCCAGGACAGCGGGAGGGGCGGGGCTGGCGGGAGGGCGCGCGGAAGCGGCCCCGCGGGCTCCCGACATGCCTCGCGCGCGAGCGCCCCGCCCCTCCCCTCCCCCGGGCACTCACCACCCCTGGCGACCTCGCTCCGCTCGCTCCGGTCGGCGGCGGCAGCACGCAGGGCCTCGGCGCCTGCGCAGAACGAGCTTCGACGGCGACGGCTGCGGCTGCGGGCGGGGGGCAAAGCGAGAGGCTAGCTGGCGGGCTCCAGGGCGCCTGCGCTATGGGTCGGACCATCTGGCCCAGCACGGGGGAGGAGTGGCGGCGGGAGCGGCTCATCAGAGACCCCCGGAGGGTCGCTCCTCCCCCGCTCTTCCTACGCTTGGTAGAGTTGGGGCGGGGCCTCAGTCTCGCAGCCAGGGGAGGGGGCTCCTTCCTAGCCGAAGGTCGGGCCTGTCGCTTTCTTTTACTAGAGTGTGTCAGGATCTGGGTCTGGATGTGTCTAATGTTCGAATCCGCGCTCTCGCGCGGTGACCCCCCCCCCCGCTTCGCCCGTCCTCTCCCACCTCCCCAGTATAAAATGAAGTGGTTGGACTTAGAAATGTGCAAATACCCTTCCACCTCCGCCCTGCGCTGGGCAGGGGGCGGGGCCACGGTGGCCGCAGCGCGATTCCCCGGTGCTTGCTGGGAGAATGGCGCTATCCACGCACGTGCCCGGGCCCTGGGGATGCCAGCTTTGTATGCCCCCGGGCTGGGCCGCGCTGGGGCGCAGCAATTTGCATTTCGGATCTGCAGAGCCCGGAGTTGGGGGGAGGTCCGTAGTCCGGGCCAGAGAGCATGCGCACGAGGACTTGGGCGGAATGCGGGGGGGAGGGCGTGCAATATCTAGGACTCCGCCTCGAGTTCGGGGGTGGTCCCTCCGTCTGACCCTTCTGGGGCGGAGCTTGTCTCTGGTCTGCCCGGGGCCTGGGCATCTCCTGCCCAGCTCATGTCCCCAATTCTCCGCCTGGACCCCCTTCCCAGGTTTTTGGAGTGCTACCCTCTGCCCAGATTCCATCATCCTGCCCTCGGGGGACATTTCGTAGCCCCTCCCAGAGTCCTAAACCCTCTGCTCCTCCCCCACCTCCCCTGACCGCCCCGGGGGCTTGGCCCTTCTTTGGCTCTCTCCCTGTGGCTTCTTTCACACTTTCTCCAGGCTTTTCCCACTTTCCTTCCGCCCTTCCCAGGGGGCATCATCCCAGCCCAGAATTCAGCTGCTCTACTTCCGGCCCGGGTCCCCTCCAGACAGACAAACGAACAGTCTCTTAATCTCTCCTTAGTTTAATGGTGGTTAGTGGGGCTGCCACCCCTTCCGTACCCCCCTCCCCCCCGTACAAAACGTGTTTTTACAAGAAAAAGGCCTGGAATGGGGGTGGATCGTGGTGGTGGTGGTGGGGGGTGAAATCTGATTTTTTTTAATACAGATTTTTCATTTTTTAATATATTATATATAAAACCACAGAGACGCACACGTGGACCCTGGGCCTCTCCCCCGGAGGCCTGGAGAAGGAGAGAAGGGATGGGGGCGAGCCCTGTGGGAGGCCTGGGGGGTTGAGGGAGAAGGGATCCAGGGGAGGCATGTGGTGGGTGGGGGGAGCCCAAGCTGTGGGCAGGAGTGGGGCCTGGAGAGGGGGACAGGCCCCCCTCCCCCATTACGAGTTATGACAAAGACACAGAATCCCCATCCCTCCCCCCCAACCGTGCGAACATGGCTTTGCAAAGAGCAGTCCCCCATGTCTGTGGGGACTCTCACAATGGCTGGCACAGCGCCTAGGGAGGGATCCCGGAGAAGACAAGTCCCCTACCCCCACCCCAGGCTGCTCCCCAACCCTGCCACCCTCCCCTCCCCCAGACTCTACCCCTACTCCCACCCCCTACCCCCACCCTGGACCCAAGCGTCCAGCCCCTGGCCCGTCAGAGACTCAAGTCTCCAGATCTCCTCTTCCTTTTGGGGAACTCAAGTATTAGCCTCCCCTCCTGGGGAACTCAAGACACCCTGATTCCCCACTCCCTGCCCCTTTGGGGACCCGAGGGTCCTGATTCCCCATTCCCACCCCCTTAGGCATCTCAACATCCGGCCCCCAGCCCTAACCTCCCTCACAATGGCCCAGGTGCGGCCTCCCTGTCTCGTTGGATGTTAGGGGTGGGGAAAACTCCCAGATGGCCCTTAGCCCAGGTCAAAGTCTTTGCTGGTTCCGGCCTGGACTGGGGAGACCCTGCCAGGGCCAAGACCAGGGCCCGGGACACGGGGAAGGGTCAGATGAAAAATTCCTCCTTGCGCTTATGTCCATCGCCCCCATTCAGAAAGGCCTCGCGGGCCTCCCCTTGCTCATCCAGTCCGCTGGCCTCGTGGGTGAGATAGGAGCCTGCAGAAGGTGAGGGAAGGGGGGGGCAGAGAGAAATGGGGAATGAGCCTCGGCAGAGATGGGGCGCAGAGAGAAGCAGAGCTAGTCCGGCAGAGAGAGGCGAGGCAGGGCCGGACACGGGTTTCGTTAACAGAGACCAGGTGCTCAGAGGCACTGAGCCGGGAAGGGCGGGGACGCCTCCGGAACCGGCCCGGGGGCACGCCCCCTGCGCGTACCTTCCCGGCCAAGCTCCGCCCTGCCCGCTTTTTCGCCAATCAGTGACCCCCAGCCCCACCCCTCAGACAGCCCGGCCCCGCCCCCACTCACCCTTCTGCCGCACGGAGCACCAGACCATGCCCACCAAGACACAGATGATGAGGAAGACGAGCAGCGCCAGGATGCCCCCCACGATAGCATAGGGCACTGAGGTCTGGGCCTCCACCACCGCGCCGGGGTCTGCTCGGCGAAGGAAGCCACAGTTACCGGGGCGATCGCAGGGACGGGGGCGGGGAACCCCCTCTGTCACCTTCCGAGCCCGCCCCCCGCCCCTCTCCTCGTGCCCCGGAGCTCTGGGCGCCGCCCCCTCCGCCCCGCCCCCCGTGCCTCACCGTAGACCACCAGAACGTAGAGAGCTCGCGCTTGGCCGTGCTTGTTCCCGGCCTCACAAGTATAGGTGCCGTTGTCTAGGGAGGTGAGGCCAGGAAGTGTGAGCGTCTCTCCCACCGCCTCTGCCCGCTCGGGGAGCGACTCATTCCCCCGGCTCCACCGGATCTGCCCGGGCCTGCGAGGAGGGGCCAGAGAGCTCAAGGGCCCAGGCAGCCGGCCAGCCGAGTCCCTGCTCTCTGGGACCTGCAGGGAGCCCTCCTCCTCCCCCCGGGGACCCAGGCCTGGCAGGCCTCTCAGTCTTCCAGGTCTTCCTCCCTCCCTCCATCTGGGGACCCAGACATGCCGACCCCCAAGTCCGCTTCGCCACTGGGGGCCCCAGGCTCCCAATCCCGCCGACCTTCCTCCCCCAGGCATCCCAGCAGTTCCCCAACCCGCAATCCGTGTAGGACCCCGGCCCCCAATCCCGGCCCCCATCCCCGCCAATCTGACCCACGGAATCCCGGTCCGTCCATCCCACTCTCTGACCTGGGGTTCCCTGTCACGGCACAAGTCAACACCAACGTGTCTCCCTCCCTCACCACGGCCTGGGAGGCATGAATCCGGGCACTGGGGGAGTCTGTGGGCAGAAGGGAGCCGGGAAGGTCAAAGCTGGGGGGCCCAGCAAAGGCCAGCTAGAGACGGAGAGCCGTCTCTCCTCCCACTCCAGCCCCGCCCAGGATTGCCGAGCCCTGCTCTCCCCCTTTTCCAGACGGCAGAGAACAGACTCCTGCGGGGTTCAGGAGACCTGGGCCCCAAGCTTGGAACTTGGCTATTTCCTGAATTTGGGGAAGTCACTGAATCTAGCGTGACCTTCTTCAGATACTCCAAGTTACATGAGGGTGGGCAGCCAGGTAGCATGGATGGGGGAGGGGAAGGGCACCGGATTCGGTGTGGGGAGGACCTGCGTTCTAACTCTGTCTCAGATGTCCGAGTACCTCAGCCTTAGTTTACCCATCAGTAAAATGAGGATGTTAGCACCTCCCTTTAGAGGGTTGTTGTGAAGATCACCTTAAAGAACTTTATAAAGCTAGGAATTCTTTTTGTATTTTAGATTTCCATCAGAAAGGACCCTCGAAAGTCCCCTAGTCCAACTTCCTCATTTTAAAGATGAAGACACTGAGGTTTATGGAAATAAAGTAACGTGTCCAAAGTCACAAAGGCAAATAAGCAGTGAAGGGGGAATTCAAACTCATGTCCCGTTTTCCTGTCAAGGCCCGCCCAGCGCGCATGTTCTAGGGCTTGGGGTACCTCGTGAGCCGGATTTGGGTCCAGACTTCTCTCCTAAACTGGACCAAACTGGATTGGAACTCTCTTAAGGACCTACGACATTTGTCATTTCTGTCTGAGATCTTCACTAAGTGAAGCCGAGAGCTTGTCTTGCTCCTGAGGAGGAGGTTGAACTAGATTGAGAGCTGGTTGTTTAACCAAAAGTGAGTCATTGAACTCTCTATTCCTTGGTTTCCTCTCTGTGAATGTCTAGGGTAGGTTCTGTTACCCCTGAGATTTCCTCTCCGAGGCTCAGTGTCCCTGTCCATCAAAAGCAGGGCTGGATGGGAATCCTATCCAAAGCCCTTTCCGGCCGGCACACCCTGTGCTGTTGCTTTGGGGTGTGGCGCCCTCTCCCCGGAGCCTGGTCACTTACACTGGACATCCAGCACGTACTGAGTCTGCTTGCTGTGGCCTGGAGGGAGGGCTGCATTCTGAGCCTCACATGTCACGATGCCGCCATCGTCCTTCCGGTCCACCTGGAAGCGCACCGTGCTGGCCACACTCCACACCTTCCCGTTCTCTTGCCGGCTGTCCACACCTGCCCGAGAGATGAATTCTCTTAGCGTCCCACTCCCGGATCCACCCCCTCATTTCCTCAGTGTCCAGACCTCAAGGTCTCCAGAGAAAAGGCCCGTTTCCAGGCTGCACCCCTCCCCTGCCCCAGCTCCCTCCCTCTTTCCCCCTCTCCCCATCCAGGCCCTTCCTCTAACTCCTCTGACCTCTAAGTTCTTTTTTGTCCCGGTACCATCGAAGCATGGCTGGCGGTCGGGACCGGGGCACGACACAGCTCAGTTCCACCTCGCCACCTTCTACCGCCTGCTCCCGACCTTCCACTATGGGGTTCTCGGGGGCCACTGCAACAAAGATGGAGGGGATCTCAACATTCACAGTGGGCAGATGAGTGGGGATGCACGCAAAACACTCACCAAGATTTGGAGTCAGTTGAAATCCGGCCTCTTCCACTTTCATCAGTCAGCCAATAAGCTTTTAAGTAACTATATATATATGCCAGGTGGCCGGGGAGCTCACTTAATCTCTCGGGGACTCGGTTTCTTGATTGGAGAAAGGACCGATACTAGAAAACTTCCCTTTTGCTGTTCCCCACACAAATCATCCCATGTCTCCTCAAAGCCTTTGCACCGCCTGTCCCCAAGCTTCCTAAGGCTCACTTCACTTCCCTCAATCTTTTTTTTTCCTGAGCTCATCAAATTTAATGCCTTCTCACTCCCTACATGGCATATATTTTGAATTTATTCATCTCTACATGTTGTTTTCCCCTTCCACTATAAAAGGTAAACTCCATGAGGGCAGAGGTTGATCCTTTTGTGTGTCTGGTATCACATGTAGCTCTTGTTCTTCATCCACTGTCTGGCCACCAGCCCAGTCCACTTGCCTTCCCGGCACACCATGTTAGAAGAACAATATCTGTGCCATCTCGCCCCTCTGCCTCTTTAATAAATATGAATATCCGTGTGCCAGGAACTGTGTTAAGCACTAGGAATACAACGAAAGAGCAAAGACAGTCCCTGTTCTCCAGGAGTTCACAAGGCAGAGAGTACCAACAACTACAGAACAGCTGGAGGCAGGGAGATGAGCAACAGAAAGAGGCACTAGAATGAATTAAAGGGGATCAGAAAAGACTTCTTGTGGAAAATAAGGTTTTGAAGGAAGTCAGGAGGCAGAGGAAAAGAGGGAGAGCACGGCAGGCATAAGGGACAACCAGAGAAAATGCCCGGAGTGGGAAGATGTCTTAGGAACTGTGTGTGTGTGTGTGTGTGTGATTGTGTGATTGTGATGTGAGTGTGTGTGTGTAGCAGGTTACTAAGAGCTTTGAATGCCAATTGGACAATTTTATATTTGATACTGGAGGCAAGAGGGGGAGTTACTGGAGTTCACTGAGATGGGATGGTTACATCTATGCTTTGAGATCACTTTGGTGCTGAGTGAAGGATGGACTGGAGCAGGGAGAGATTTGGCTAGTGCAGTAGTCCCGGTGCAAGATGGTAAAGGTCTGCAGCAGAAGAGGGTCAGTGTCAGAGTAGAGAAGGGGGCCTGAAAGTCTTTCCCTCCTCATCTTTGCCTCTCAGGGCACCTAGTTTTTTTTGACTCAAGTGTTCCTGCTATAGGAAACCTCCCCTTGTCTCCTTAGGAACTAGTGCCTTCTCCATCCAAGGTCACCTTGAGCCAGCTGGTCTTGTCATGTCTATCCATTCTCTTGTGACCCCATTTGGGGTTTTCTTGGCAGAGATACTCAAGTGGTTTGCCATTTCAATTTCCAGCTCGTTTTACAGACGAAGAAACTGATTTGTCCGGGATCACATGACTGGTAAGTGTCTGAGGCTGGATTTGAACTCATGAAGATGAGTCTCCCATACTCTATCCACTGTGGTGCCACCTAGCTGCCTATCCATAGAGATGGACATTTAGGCTTCTTCTAATAGAATTCAAGCTTCTTTAAGATAGAGCCTGTTTCTTTTTTTTTTTTTTTAAATTTTCCTTTCCTTTCTTATCTTTTTTCTTTCTTAATATTTTCAAATATTTATTGATTCCAGCTACGTGGGACACAAACACTTTATAAACTTCAGGGTAAATTAATCGGGGAAATGAAAGTCTTAGTCTACAATAAGAGGGCAGGGGGATGGAAGTTCTAGGAATCAGAGCAATTCTGCCCAGAGATCAAACCGTGATAGGGGAGAAGACTGATAAATCAAAGGGAGCTTGGTCCGAGTCACAGAGATATCAAGGTTCGCTGAGTCCCAAGTTTCTCAGGCTTCAGACAGTTTCTGAGGGGCCTTACCAAGCACAGTGAGGGTGGCAATCTGGTGATGGGTGTCTTCCGTGTACAGCTGGCAGAAGTAGCCGCCCTCATCATCCAGCCGGGCATCCGAGAGCCTTATCCGGACCCTTCTGGGGGAGAACTCCTCCAGCTGGAAACGCTCGTCCTTTAGAGCTGGGAAGAGAAGGAGGGTGAGAGGAGCCCCAGGGATCTTGAATCTCTGGTCCCCCTGCTCTTTCTAAAACCCTTCCCGACTCCATCTCACCTTTCTTTTCTCCAACTGACTCTTCTCCACTGATCCAACCCACACGTCCATCCCTGCTCACCTCCCCACGCTGGACCATCCTCTCCCCTCCCCTTTTAATCCTTTCCCTGACCCATCCTTCCCTCCGTAGTCTAGACCCTAAGGCTGGGGTGCCTCTGCGGCTTGCAGGGACTTGTCCCAGCAGCACCTGCCACCCAGGGCCCCAGGCTCGCTGCTCGCCTAGTCTCCCACCCCACGAGAGCGCCGGGAGCCTCCTGCCTCACCTCTGGTGCCATTGAAGAAGAGCGTTTGCCGGGCCGGGTTCTGGAGGACGACGATGGACCCGTCGTACTGGTGGAGCCTGCAGGTGATCTCCGCCACCCCGCCCTCTGCCACGGTCACGTTCTCAGTCTGCACCCCCTGGGCCGACCCTGCTCACCAGAGAGACGTGGAAACACACGGTCCTCAGAGGCAGCCGGGACTCCCCAACCATCTCTGGCCCTTTGGAGCTTCATGCTTCCCGTGGCTGAGCCACAGCCCACCCTCTTCCTCCTCTCCATCCCCAGTCCCTTCCCCGTCTTCCAAGCCACCCTTGGCGTCTCTCTGCTAATCCAGACTCTCTCCTTTCTCCACCCCTGAGACATGCCCCATCCCTGCTCCATCCCCACCCTATTCCCAGCATTTCCACCCCAATTTTATTCTTTTTATTTATGCAGAAAGAAATATCTTCTTCTTTCCCCAAAGCCTCCCTCAGTTTCTTGCTCCCCCCAGCACCCTATTCAAATGCTCCATCGCGTTGCCATCCCACCCCATCCTCATTTTCATCCGCATTTCCATATCTCCCTGCTACCCTCCCCAGCCTCATGGCTTTCCTCTCCCTCCCCCTCCTGTCCCTGGGGGGTCTCTGTGCGTCTCCCTCCCGGGCTCAGTAACAAGCAGGGCTCGTGGCAGGAATGTTAATGTCCCCCGAGCCTTTGTGTCCATTGGGAGTTGGGGGGGGAGGGGTGAGCCTAAAAGCTCTAGGGAGGAGGCTGGGCCAGGGGGCTGAAGGCTGGGCCAGAGGGCTCAGGCTCCGGGCGCGGGCCCTTTAAACCCGAGGTTGTGTTGACAGCGCCGGGGCATTGCCATAGAAATAGTGCCAGGAGCAGCAGGAGGAGGAGGGGAGCGAGAGCGATGAGAAGGAAAGGGACGACAACCCAAGGAGCGTTCTCTCCCCACTCGCGCTCAGTTTTGAGTCCCAGGCGTCCCGATTCCCCAGTTCTTCTCCCCTCCCCTCATAGAACGGCTTAGCCTGATCCCCCCCTAGCCTCGACTCCACAGGGACTCAGGAGTCCTGACCGCCCTCCCCCCCTCCCCTCCCCGGACCCAGGCATCCGGGCCCCAGCTGTCACCAGTCGGGTTTCCGTGGTGATGGACCGATCCTAGGGAAGGGGGGAATCAAAAAGGAGGAGAGGGGGAGGGGGGCGCCCCTCACGCTGAGTCAGCGAATCCCCGCGGGAGCTCAAGGTCGCTCGGCGGAGAAGGTCATTCCCCCCCACCCCGGCTCCCAAGATTCTGAACAACCCCCCAGGTTTCCGGAGGTGGTACATTCCACGCCCCCCACCCCCCATCAGTGGCCGAGTCCGGAGCATCCTTTGCACAAAGCCCCGATTATTCCAGCTCTGGGTGTAAAGGCGCCTGTATTCCAGGGACCCAAGCTCCCGACCGCCCTCCACCCCCAGTCTTCAAGACCCAGGCGCCAGATTCTCCTTCTCCTCCTCCTCCAACCTTAAGGACCCGGGCACCCAGAGCAACCTCTGCCTTAAGGGACCCAGGCGCCCCAAACCCCCTTCACCTCACTCCAAGCATCCAAACAACTGAGTTCCTGTTCCACCCCAGGGACCCTCCCTGACATGAAGCAGGCACCTGAACGCCCCTCCCTCCACCTTCCTCTGAGAGATCCGGGTCTCTGGGCTCTCACTGTGCTCAGCTGCTCAGGTGTCCACCCCGCCCCCCTCCCCCCCCCCCCAGTTTGAGCTCCCAGTGCCAGGGAGTCCTGGGCTCCAGGGAGCAGGTACCTGCCTTCTCAGTCCCTGAGGCCCCCCAGCACCTGGGCTTTCTGATAGTCTTTCCAAGGCTCAGAGACCCCAAGTTCCAGCCTTCTGAGAAGTCAGGTGGAAGGGCATCCTGGGAGTAGTGCTCTCGGTCAGCGGGTCAGTCCCAGGACCCCCAAATCTCAGCCGGCCCGAGCACCCCCAGGCCCAGCTCCTCCGGGGACCCAGAGCCCCAGGGCTGACGGGGGAATGTCAGTGGGGGTGGGGAGGGTGAGTCAGCAGTTGGAGTCACACAAAGCCCCCTGTGGCCCCCGCATTCCTGGGATTCCCCGAGCTCCCAAGATGCTGGGCTGGAGCCCAAGCCGGGGGCGGGGATTCCTAGGAGGCTTCCCCAGAAGTGTCCCAATATACCACCCGGGACGCACCCTGACCAGCCTGGGCACCCGGAGGGGCTGGAGGGGACAGAAGGTGGGGGTACCTGGGGCCTGGCAGGGCTGGGCAGCCGAGTGCCCGGCTTCTTGAAGAGTGGGGACGGAGGGAGAAAAAAAGTTTACTGGTGCCATGAGGGGTTGGGAACTAATAGGTCTGTCTGTCTCCCTCCCTGGGGGAGAGAAAGCCTGCTTTGTCCTGGCGGGGACAGAGCTGCCTCGCACGGCATTAACCACCCCCCAGCTCGGTCACCTCGGGGACCCGCGCATCCTCATCCCCCGGGCCCATCGGGGACCCAGGTGGCCTGATCCCCCCCACCCCAGCCCTTAGAATTGCAGAGCTGGAAGATTTGGACTCCTTTCCCCCCTAACATCTCCCTCCCTTCGTCTCCCGCGCCCACCCCTCACCCACACCCAGGGCATCCTCCCGTGGATGACTCAGAAGAGCCCCATTCAAAAAACCAGAATTCCATCTCCCCAGCCCGGCACCCAGCGGCCCGGCGGCCAGGCCCGGGGAGTGGGAGGCGGTGACCACTGAGCGCCTTTGTGTTCCAGGGTCTCTATTCCCCTTTCTTTGTTGTTTGTCTGTTTCCACACATCTCTTGGTGTTTCTGTGTATCCTTTCCCTCTGGTACCTTTCAAATGTCCTTCCCAGTGGCGAGTAGGGTGGCTCTGTGTTAGGGGAGCTAGAGAAAAGGTAGGGAGCCAGAGCAGCGCCTCCATAGCAGCTCCCAGTAGCCTAAAGAATAAGTGTGTTCCTTACTCATTCCCTCCCCCCTAGTCTCTAAAATCTGGAGACAAGGTCATACGTGTTCAAACTAGAAAGTCCTATAGACACACCATCAAGCCTAACCCTTTTGTTTTCCAGGTAGGGAAACTGAGGCCCAAAAGAACAGGAGGGATTCTCAAAATAGAAAGATCTATAGGCGCACCATTAAGCCTAACCCTCTTGTTTTCCAAGTAGGGAAACTGAGGCCCAAAAGAACAGGAGGGATTCTCAAACTAGAAAGCCCTATAGGTACACCATTAAGCCCAACCCTCTTGTTTTCCAGGTAGGGAAACTGAGGCCCAGAAGAGCGGGAGGGATTTCCCCAAGCCCATAGGATGAATCTCTAGTGGAGAGCCAGCGCTAGAGTTCAGGTCTGATTCCCAGAAGAGTCTATCTCTCCCATCACAACTGGCCTTTCACTGTGTTCTTTTGGCGCAAAGTTTGCTTCTAAAATGAAGGCAATGCCCTGAAGGTGGCCACCCTCAGAGCCAGGAGAAGTTGGATGGCTGTCTCTCTCTCTGGGATTCTAAGAGCCTCTCATCCGGAGATTCTAAGACTCAGCGGGACGATTCTAGAGCCCATAAGGCTCAGATTCTGGAGATTATTGTTGCAGGCTGAGAGTACTGGTCTTTCCATATCCTAAAAGCTGTGCTTGTCTAGCTCCAGGCTTCAGCTTTCAGAGCTCAGGATGAGAGGAATCTATAGGGTTTGTAAGTTGTTTTTAGAGCCTGCTTCTCCAAGGTGAAGAAAGTTAATGATTCTCACCCCAGGCCAGAGTTCACGAGAAGAAGCTAGAACCGGGGAGTCTTTTCTGATTCTGGAGCCCGCATGTAACTCCCTGCTTTGCGAGTCTGAGATTCCGAGGGCTTAAGTCTAACACTCAAGGCTAGGATTTGGAAGCTTTGATTTTGTATCCCGAGAGTCGGGGACTCTGCAAGGGGGAGAACTCCCGATTCTGTGAAGATCTAAGCTCTATGACAATTGGAATGGCCTGCCAGGAGATGGGAGGAAATGATAGGAGTTTGCAAGGCCGGGGAAGAATGCGGAATTGCTGAGGAGAGTGGTGTGGGGTGTCTCTGGGACAGTCCTAGGAGAGGACGCTTCTGCCAGAGACCTCGGGGCACTGGGTTCTTTGGCCCCGTGCCTGGAGCCGCCTGGGCCCTGTAAAGCAAGAGAACTTGGATTTGGAAGGGGGCCTGGAAGCTAGAATGTTTGAACTGGAAGGGACGGGAGGACTCCTGCGCTGTCAGAGCCGGAAGGGACCTTAAGACAGAACGTAAGGAACCTAAGGGTCTCGAAGAGAGCTTAGACTATACATTAAGAGCCGGCACAGTGGCAGACTAGGAAGAACATGGGATGTCAGAGCTGGGAAAGGCAGGAGAGTTCTCTTAGTCTGTTCAAGTTAGAGGGAAACGGGCCCAGAGGGGACGAGGGACTGGACAAGGTCCCAGCACGTCAGGGGCACAGGTAAGACTACAAATCCAGCTCCCTGGCCACCAGCTTGGGGCTCTTTCCTTGGCAACAGATCTCAGCCGCCTCAAACCTAGAACACATCCCTGATGGATTTTAGGCTCAGCAGGTCCCAACACCCACACTAGGTACCTCTTCACTGGCCCCATCAGGAGGCCGCAGCGGGCCCCTCTCCCCGCCCGGTTTCTGTGTCTTTGAAGGGCTATGGATTTGTGAAAGAGGAGGCTATGGCAGAGTGGAGATCCCGGTGTCTGACAGAACCACAGGGTGTCTGAGATGGAAGAGATCTTGAACATGGAGCACCAATATGGAAGGAGCTTAGAACGCAGTGGAGGCATTTGTCAGAGGGAGAAATTCACACAATGGGGGGACTTGGGTCAGTGCCGGAGGACCAGATGGGAAGGGACTTGTCCAAGGTCACCCAGGTAAGTGGCTACGGGAGCTGGGATCTGATCCCTGCTCTCTATCCTCCGAGTCTAGCGGTCCTTCCGCTGGCCCACGGCTGCCTTCCAGTGTGGGAATGTATGGATTTGCTGGTGCCTCCGGCGCTGACACAAGTTCCCCCATTGTGTGCTTGCTCACATCCACCTTCATCCAACCCCAGCGTCTCCAGCTCAGCCCCCGATCCGGCGGGATGGGGAAAGGGCCAGGGGGGCAGGGGTCAAGGGAGGACGGGAATGAAGAAGGGGCCCGGAGGCGGCAATGGAGAGGACAGGGATGGGAGAGACAGAGACGGGGACGGGGACGGAGAGATGGAGGGGGACAAAGGGGGTGAGAGGACGGGAAAAGGAGGGGAGGGACGGAGACAGGGATCTGACTCTCGGGAAGCAAAGGATGGAGAAAGACGAGGGGGATGGAGGGAACGAGGGGACCGCGAGCCGGGGGCAGCTGGAAGGAATGGTGGGCGACAGGGACGGGGAAGCCCCACAAAGATGGGCCTCTTTGTCCCGGGGCCGAGCCGGGGCCTGCGCGGCTGTGCCGGGGAGGATGGGGGGGATAGGTGGGCTGCCGCATCCCTCCCTCCGGAACTCCCGCTCCCCTTCTCCCCCTGGACCCCGAGCCCGAGCATCGGCCGGCGGCGCATCGGGGCGCGGGACGCCCGGAGCGGGGCTGCGTCTCCCCTCACCCCCACCCGTCCTGCGGGGCTGCGCTCCGGTCCTTTCTTTGTCGGGGGTGTGTGGCGGCGGGGGCGGGGAGGCGCGAGACTCGGGCTCGAGCGCGGAGGGTGCCAGAGATTCGAAATAGAGCCGGGAGGGCTCGGGGCGCGAGCGCCGGGATCTGCCGCGGAGCGGGCGGGAGGGAGCGAGCCCGGGGACGGCGAGGAGCGCCGAGGACAGGAAATCCGAAAGGGGAGCGGGCGGGGGGGAGCGGGCCGGGGAGATCGCGCAGGGGCCGGAGCTTCGAGCTGGAGCTGGGCGGGGGGAGTGCGCTAGACAAGGGATGGATCGTGGAGGAAATGGGGGGGGGGGGCGCGAGACAGGGGGTGCAACGCGGAGCGGGCAAGCGATTCCGAACGGCAGCGGGAGGGGGCGGAGGGGGCCGGGAGCGGGAGGACGGGAGCGGAGGGGACCGGGAGCGGGAGGACGGGAGCCGAGGGGACCGGGAGCGGGAGGAAGGCAGGCCGGGACGCGGAAAGGGCAGAGAGTGCGGGGTCTGCCCGGCCAGGGATGCTCCGGGAGCTCGGGCCGCGGGGATGTGGCGGGGGGTGCTGGGGGGTGTCTGCGGATAGATCGCATTGTTCTGGCCTTTGCAGCAGCCGTGACCGTCTTCCCCCCTCCCCGGTCCGCCCTCTCCCCCCAGCACGGCGCCCCGACCGCGCTCCCTACCTGTCCCGGCCGCGGCCGCCCAGACCAGCAGCAGCGGCCACGGGAAGCGCCGGGCCGGGCCCATGGTGGTGCCGCCGCCGCCGCCGCCGCCGCCGCCGCCGCCGCCGCTCGCTCCCGGCCCGCTCCTTCCCTCCCTCCCTCCCTCCCTCCCGCCCGCCCGCTGGCTTGCTCCGGCCCCGCACCTGCACCGCCCGGCCCGGCCCCGCCCCCTACCGCCTAATGAGAGCGCGGGGCGGAGCCTGGGGAGCCCAGAAGGAGGGGGGGGATGAGGAGGCGGGGACAAAGTTGGGGGAGGAGGATCGTAGGATCACAGGGTTTACGGCTGAAAGGGAGTTCTGAGGTCACTTAGCCTCCTTCACTTTAGAGGAGTTTGCCCGAAATGCACAGGGAAAGTGACTTATCCAAGGTCACACGGCCAGTACGTCTCAGTCTCGATTGTCATTTCCCCCCGGTATTATTACCGGAAGAGTCTCGGGCTGTCAGGGCTGGAGGAGTCCCCCGGACGCCGCACGTCAGCCCCGGAGGTCCCTGGGACCATCGAAAGTCAAGGTGTCCGAGTAGCCACGACCGAGAACGCGGGCAGGGCCCGGGCCGGGCCCCGGGCGGGGAAAGCCCCGCTGCCTTCCTGGGTTGGCCCGGAGAGCGATAAGAAACTTCAGATAGCGAAAGGAGGGCCGGGGGGTGGGGGTGGGGGCGCAGACGCGGCGGCCTGGCGGCTCTTTGGAGGGCAGCCTGTGAAATGGTAATGAAGGCGAGCGGCCAGAGCGGGGCTCGCGGGGGCTCGCGGGGCTCGGGGAGCGAGACACATCCAGCTGTCGGGCGCAGCAGCCGCCCGCGGGGGGAGGGAGGGAAGGGGGCGGGGCGGGCTCCCGAGCTTTCGGACCCAGGCGCTCCGGATTCCCGCAGGCTCGAGCCCTGGGGCCAGCGCTCTCCTGCCGAGGAAAAAAGCGTCTCTCGGCCCGTGACTGACAGCCGCTCCTCCGAGGGGGCGGGGAAAAGCTGCCAGGGATGCTCTCCAGCCCGGCCCAGGTGGGCGACGGCAGAGCCCTCGCTTTCCCTGCGAAGGACTCCGCGGCCCGAGGGCTCCGCCGCCCGCTGTCCCCGGCAGGGGCCGCCCAGCCGGAAGGAGACCACCCGGCCGGGTCCCTCAGAGGGCGCCGCGGGGGACGTGCCCCGCCCACTGGCACCGGGGACCTCTGAGAAGGAAGCTTAGGGGCAGCCCAGTCCCACCCCTGCCTTCAGAGACCGACGTGTGTCAGCCCTGCAGGACGGCGCCCAGCGCCGTGCCCTCTGACCCCCACAATCCTGACGCATTTGTCCCTCCGGCGTAGGTACACCTGGGCACAGGGAGCCCTGACTCTGTCCTCTCCGCACCCACGAGCTGTGCGTTTGTGGGACGTGAAGCCCACGTTTGTGACGGGGATGTTCATTTGGCCTTTCTTTTCTTTTACTATGCTATTTTATTAGTAGATGGCTAGGTGCAAGTCTGGAGACAGGAAGACCCGAGTTCAAATCCTTACCAGCAGGAGCACGGCCAAGTTACTTAAGCAATGTCTGCCTCGGTTTATTCAATTGTAAAATGGAGATAATAATATGAGCACGGCCAAGTTACTTAACCAATGTCTGCCTCAGTTTACTCAACTATAAAACGGGGATAATAATAGTATGTGCATAGTCAAATTAACCAATGTCTGCTCAGTTTACTCAACTGTAAAACGGAGATAATAATAGTATGAGCATGGCCAAGCTACTTAACTAATGTCTGCCTCAATTTACTCAACTGTAAAACGGGGATAATAACAGTTTGAGCATGGCCAAGTTACTTAACCAATGTATGCTCAGTTTGCTCAACTATAAAATGGGGATAATAATAGCATCTATCTCTCGGGGTTGTTATGAAGATCAAATATTTATAAAGTGGCTAGCACACCGTGGATTCTCAATACTAGCCCTTTCCCTCCCTCCCCCTTTTCTCTTCCCTTAATTACATGGCTTTGCTATGAATTGCTGTGTCTTGGGCTCCTTAATAAGGGGACTCATTCACCTGGAATAGCTTGAGGGGACCCACAAAGGAGGGCAGGGTGTTCACATGGATTCTATCACACATGAAAGTGACCTCAGTCCTCGGAACACGGGATGTGATCACTGGAATATGGCCCTATGGGAAAGGGACGCTGTGAGGACGAAGGGTGGAAACTGACGAGTACACAGATGAGAACAATGCAAAATGGAATATAATGGGGACAAAGATTCTGACAAGAGACCGGGAAAAGTGGAAAAGAAAGAGAACTTTTACAAGCTGAAGATATCAGGGAAAATGTCACCGGGAAAGTGAGTGGAAGAAAGGGAAGGATGCTGAAACGTGGAAATGAAGGGCGAGCCAGACTTGGGGAACAGCCTATGTCAAGGCCTGGGGGTGGGGCTGGACTTCTGGGAATTCTTGAAGCCCCATAAGAGCAGAAAAAATACATGTCCTATCGTTTGGCTAGAAGAGCAGAAGTTAACATGGGCCAGAGTGTGGAAGAGCCAGAACGCCAGATTAAGGAAGTTGTTTTTTATCGTAGAGGCAATAGGGAGTTGCTGAAGTTTTGGAACAGAGTGATATGGTCAGAAGTATGCTGGGAGAAGGGAGAAGCTGGAAGTAGGCAGGTAGGAGGCTCTTTCAGTAGTTGAAAGGAAAGGGGATTCTATTTTTATCCACCTGCATTTTGGATTTCCTTCACAGGTTAATTGTGCACTATTTCAAGTCCGATTCTTTATGTACAGCAAAATAATGGTTTGGACATGTATACATATAGTGTATTTAACTTATGCTTTAACATATTTAACATGTATTGGGTAACCTGCTGTGGAGGGAGGGGATGAGGGGAAGGATGGAAAAAGCTGGAACAAAAGGTTTGGCAATTGTCAATGCTGTAAAATTACCCATACATATAACTTGTAAATAAAAAGCTATAATTTTTTTTTTAAAAGAAAGAAAGGAGAGGGGATGAGGGACTGAACTAGGTGGTGGTGGGGAAGGCATGAGAAATTTCATGGGAGTAGAAGCCACAAGAGTTGGTATAGCATTGGCTATGGAAGGTGAGAAGAAGAGAAAGTCAAGGATGACATTGAAGTCATCAACTGGGGGAGGGGAGGATGGGGCTGCTCTGAACAGAAATAGGAAAATGAAATAGAATATTAGAGGTACAAAAAATCTAATCCAATTCCCTCATTTTACACATTGAAGAACGGAGATCCAGAAATGAGAAAATGTCTTCCCCAAGGTCAACAGAGCCATGTGTGGCCACATTATGATTTGATCTCAGGTCTCTTGGCCCAGGTTTTTTCCTTTATTTCATGATGGGAGACTAAAGGGTGAGTGTACACGGATTGAATCAATGTGAATTATATAAGTTTATTTTTTTTTTATTATAGCTTTTTATTTACAGGTTATATGCATGGGTAATTCTACAGCACTGACAATTGCCAAACCTTTTGTTCCAACTTTTCCCCTCCTTCCCCCCACCCCCTCCCCCTCACGGCAGGTTGACCCATACATGTTAAATATGTTAAAGTTATATAAGTGATGAACAAGTTCCTGGAGAAGGGTGGAAGGAGCAGGGGAGATAGTAAATTTAAGGATCATGGGAAAAGGGTTCCAAAGGAGAGGCAGACTTTGTCCCAGATCAGTAGGGAAAAGGGCGAGTGTGGAAAAAGATAAGGACATGGGACTGTGAGAGGGAGAGTGTTCTAAAGAGTGTGAAAGGGTCGGATGTGCGTGGGAAGAAGTGTGTGAGTATGGAGTATGTCAGTGTGATGGAGCTAAGTATGTGCGAGAGTGGCTCCAGCCTGGGTGTGTAAATTGTAGCAATCGGATTATGGAAGGGCGGTGGTGAGTGAAAGCCTTGAATATAAAAGAAAAGAAATATTTGAGAGGTGACTGCGCAATTCTCTGTGTAGAGAAACTAAGAATGAAAAGGGAATGGGGTGAAACTGAGTGACTGAATGCGTAAGGACCGCATGCCTGATTGTAGGAATCATTGTGAGAGTGAGGAAATGACTGACCCATGGGGGCGTTGGAGAGGCTGAATGTGAACCTGAGCGAGTGGGAAAGTGAGAGGTAAGGGCTAAGGCTGCCCCATTGTACTCACTGCCTTAGCCCAAGGCATCCAAGATCTATTGGCACTTCTCTCCAAAACAGTCACCAGGGAAGATGCCCCTGTCTCGTCTGATCCCTGGCCCACCAAGAGGGATGAATCCTGGGGTAATAAGATAGATTTAGATATTGCTTCCTTCTCCCCTAATTTTAGACTCGAAGCACCATGGGAGATGTAGTTCTGTCTTCTCAGAGCATTATAGGAGGTGTAGTCCACTTTACCATGGTCTCATGGGAAATGTAGTCTATGAGTATCCAAAAAAAAACAAAACAAAATAATAACAACCAAAAAACTTAGCTGCTTATAAGGCTTTCTAAGACCAACTAGACTCTTTTGTCTCGAGCTCTTTCTGCTCTGGACCCTGGGAGTGATGCTCTCTCTTCCTGCAATTTTCTGGAAATTTCCATACCCCATGCTTGCACTACCTAGGTAGGATAGAAGGCCCTTTCCTACCAATACCCGGTGTCTTCCTAACTCTCCTGTGATGGATGAAAAAAAAAACAAACCAGGAGACTTGACTGAGAATCTTTCCTTTCCTGTAAAGCCTGTGAACTTTAACCAGCTGCTGTTGTGACCTTTAACAACTGCTCTGTCTTGAAATCGGTTCCGTCTCAGTCCCAACCCAGACATTAAAGAGGAATGATGAAGAATTTTGGAAGGTTGGGTATCAACAGCAACATCTCTGAAGGTGCTGCCTGTGAGAGGTCTGTGATCTGAACATCCTCCCCCCTGAGGGGCCGGTGACTAACCCCTGAGACCCCAGTCCTCTATGTATCTATATTTTGGCCTCCGCTTTGTATCTTGTGCGTTTTCTGTGATTGGTGAAATAAAAGTTGTCCCTTACACGATACCCACATTATACTGAGTACTTTTGCCAAAGGGACTTTTACCCACAATTAACGCCATGAGCCATGCTCTGAGGTAATTATGCCAACTATTTGATACCTAGCTGCAGGCATTCAACATCTCATTCTGGAGGGCTAAGAGATGCTTTCCTGATACTACAACTTGTGTACTTCCCATCGTGATAATCAGTTGATATGAATTAGCCAATCAGATTCAGCTTATAGGAAAAGATATTTACGAAGGTGTTGGTATTGCCACATTCCCCTTTCCCTCCCAAAGCAGAGGTAACCCCTTCTACAAGTACATATGTAGTTTAAGGAAATGTAGGCTTAAGTTCAGAAGGGGTTAGGCAAAAGGAGTCACTCAAAGCTTCCGAATGTCCCTTTGCTGCGATATTCTCTGTCTACCTCTCTATTTCGGGAGTCTTTAAAATGTTCCTCTGGGACGTGGCAGGTATGGGATTTCCATTAGCTTCTTTGTAGAGCCTTGAATTAAAGTCCAGTTTATTCTTTGCTCAAGATACACTCCAACTGACCATTCATCACCATTTTAGTAGAGTCCCTCCATCAATAGACTGGAAGCTCATGGGATATTCCTTGGTTAAAGAGGGGAGGGGAGACCGAAAATCAACACTCTGTTCTTCCCCGATGGATTCTTCCTCAGGCAGTTAGTGATCTTTCCTTTCTGCTTGTGTGAATCTTTTGAATTCTGAACTACCTGGTTTTATATAGACCTCACGGAGTGGGGCCAGATATTCCCAGCCATTCTGACCACTCTTCCCGGGGAATAAATGACTCCGTCTAAAGCCTATAACTGATTGATTGAATGAGATCGAGATATCAGAGTTTCCCATTAGATTGCTTACTTTAAGTGGGATATGGGTGATTTGGTTGATTTACTCAGTCATTCCCTAAACTTATACAGATATTTCCCTGGAGTTTACTCTTGATTGGTAGCAACGAGCCAAAACCAGGAAGTGACTCTGTTAGAGATTGGGCCCTCAGGACCAAGCCTAGGTTAGTATAGGCCCAGAGTCCTTGGGGAGGCCCTGACTCACAGAATACACAAGACAGTATACTACCAGCCTCACCTCTCTTTGGTCTCACATCACCAGCAGCTCGTGGATACCTCCATTGGGTTGTCCCATAGGCATTTCCAACTCACCATGTTGCAAAGTGACCCAGTCTTTATTCCAAATCCAGCCTTCCTGGAAATTTCATTATTTCTATTCAGTTTCAGCGTTTGTTAAGGGGCTACCACATGCCGGAAACTTTATTACATGCTAAAAATGAAATAGAGCCGATCTTCAAGGAGCTTATATCCTGCTTAGGGGAAAGAACATGTGAACAAAGATGAAAATAAATTCAAATCATAGGATGAGGAAGATTGCAGTAGACTCAGGCTATTTATCTTCTTATTATTTGTATTCTGAATTCTTAGTCCAGGGCCTGGCAGTTAGTAGATGCTTAATAAATACTTATTGTACTTTATTAGTGAAGATCAGAAAAGACTCCTAAGGGGAGGTAGCCCTTAAAACTTCTACTAAGCCAGAGAATGGAAACAAAATATGATGTGTGACCAGGAAGCAGGCCAATGTAAATAGAATCTAGAGAGTGAGAAGGACTAATGTGACACACCGGACTGGAAAGACAAGTTGGAGTCAGATCGCAAAAGACTTTAAATGTCAAAATGGAGGAGTTTGTATTTAATTAAAAATTTTTTCTACAATATTTTATTTTCCCAATTACATGGAGAAACAATTTTAGCATTAATTTTTATACTATTTTATTTCCCCCAATTATGTGTTAAAATAAAATTTTAAGCTTTTAAATAAAATTTTGAGTTTCAAATAATATCCGCCCTTCCCTTCTTCCCTCCTCTCCCTCCTTTTGGAGGAGGTAAGCAATCTATTATAGTTTACATACGCACAATCATGTAAAACATTTCCGTGTTAGTCATTTTTATTGTTTTAGTTGAGTTCCAAATTTATGTCTTCCCTCCCCTCAGCTGTCCTTGAAAGTTTAAGCAATTTGAAATCAGTTTGTATTTAATTACTGAGGCAATAGGGAGCCTTTGAAAATTCCTGAGCAGAGGAATAACACGGACAGATTTGTGATTTAGGAAAAAACAATTTGATGTCTGGGTAGAGTATAGATTAGAGAAGAAAGAGACCCTAAATAATAATCATTTTATTAAAAAGAGGATACAGCAAAAATTTCCACTTATATTTTTGAGGGTACTATCATGTTTTTGGCCACTCGTTGTCATAACTTTGGCATTGTTTTTGACTCTTCCTTGTCCTTCATTCCTCGTATCCAGTTACCGAGTCTTATGACTTCCATTTTCTACAACGTTTCTCACGCTCTTGGCTAACAATGGGGCCACCACCCTCCAATAACTAGGTCCTCTTTTTCTTTTGCTTGGGTGACCAATTGTTCTCCTGGTTCTGGTCTCTGCCCTTTCCATCCATCTTCCATACAGCTGCCAACATTATCTTCTTAAGACACAAATCTGACCACGGCCAACTGAGACCAATTAGGAAATCTTAACTGGCCGCCCATTGCCTCTGGAATAAAATAGGAAGTGCTCAGCTTGGTATTTAAGGTCCTCCACAGTCAGTCCTCCACCCACTTTCTTAAATTTCTTGTATTCCCCCTTCTTGAAATCTACTTTCCAGTTAACCTCTATTTGCTGGACTCATGATTTCATCTTCTCTCTGTGTCTTTACCCTAACTCCCTTCCCCCATTTAGAAACAATTCTACTTTAAAAACATCCATTAAAATCAGTCAATAAATATTTATTAAACACCTACTGTGTGCTACGAAGAGAGAGGTTGTCTATGAAATTACAGCTCTCCATTATGTGCAGATTGCTTTTATCTTATATATAAAATTGCTTTTTTAATTTAGGTTTTAAGTAAATTGCTTACTTTAAGTATGTATCAAATTCATCGCATTATTTTCAAAATAGAGTGATTTCTCCTGACCTTCCTTCCATGCATTTCAAGCATAGGCCAGTAGGTGGCGCAGTGGATAGCACATCGGGTCTGGAGTCGGAAAAATCTGAATTCAAATATGACTTTGGCTATTTCCTGGCTTTGTGGCTCTGGGCACGTCACCTAATGCCCCTCGACCTCTATTTATTCGTTTTTAAAATGGGGCGATAACAGCGCCCATCTCACAACTATAAATTTCTATTTATAGCATATATAAATTTAGTGCTTTGTAAACCTTAACATAGTGTATAAAATCTAGCTGTTGTTATGATTCATGGCCGCTAGGTGGCGCCATAGCGCATTACTCCCCAGACCTGGAATTGGGAAGACCGAGTTCAAATCCGAGCGCAGACGCTTCGTAGCCATGTGGTCCTGGGCAAGTCACTTCACCTCGTTTTCCTCGTCTGTCCGATGAGCTGGAGGAAGAGATGGCAAGCCATTCCAGTATCTTTGCCAAGAAAACCTCAATGGGGTCACGAGGAGCTGGAGCTGACTGAAACGACCGAAGAGCCACGTCCCAGTTAAAAATGTTTGGGGTCTCTAAAGTGTTATGGTCTCTAGTGGACAGACTATCCCCCATTCCTGGAATTGTCCTTTCCGTTATTTCTTCTTTTTAACATTTCTATTCTCCTCGAAAAACTCAGTATGGATGCCTCCTCCGGGAAGCCTTCCCTGATCATCCACAACCGTTGGAGTAAGACCGGGAGGGCAGCATCCTGCTTTGTATGCCGCAAGAACACATCTTCATTGAATCAGAGGGGAGAACAAGGCCCCGGCAGTGAAGGAATGAATCAATCAAAAGGCAGTTCAACTAGGAGGTCTGGTGGGATTGTTAAGGGACTTGGCCAAGGGGAAAGGGGGTTTTTTTATAAAAGCAAGGAGCTAGTTTGGAGCAGAGAATTCTAGTAGTGACCAGTAGCGTCCCCAAGGAAAGCCGTTCCAGCCAAGCCTCCGAGAAGGAATTGTTTGGTGCTTGGTTGGGGGGAGGGGGAGGAAGAGGAGCCTTGACCTTGGTCTCGGAGACGCCTAGACTAGAAGAAGCCCTTTTGAAGTTTGGAGACTTGCAGGGTCTGGGACTTCCCTAGGAGTCCGAGAGTCCCCAGCAGCATCTGTGGAATAACTGACTCAGTGTCTGCATCTGGAGCTGAAGACAAGCTAGATGCTGAGGAAAGTCAGCTTTGAGACTCTATAGAAGGACATCTAGGTGGCGCCATAGTGGATGGAGAGGCCTGGAGTTAGGAACACTCAACTTCCCCAGTTCAAGTGCAACCTCAGACACTTAGGAGCTGTGGAACCCTGGTCATGTCCCCCACCTCCCCATTACAAGCGCCCAGCAGAAAAGCTGTCCCCATGGCCGAAGGGGGCCTGCAGGTACACCCAGCAGGAGGCGATTTGCCATATGTGCTCTGGAAGCCTAAACCCCCTCTCCTTTGAATTCTATACGTACTGGTGGAAAACTTGTGGGGAGACATGTTTAATACCAACTGTCCAACAACAGTAAACACTTGTTTCAAAAATCTAACCCTCTGACTTAATGATTTGTTGTTTGATTCTTGGTGACCCTAATTTGGAGTTTTCTTGGCAAAGATACTAGAGCGATTTGCCATTTCTTTCTCCAGCTTATTTTACAGATGGGGAAACTGAGGCAGACTTAAGTGATTTGCCTGGGATTACACAGCTAGGCAGTATTTGAGTCTGGATTTGACTCAGGAAAATGAGTCTTCCCGATTCCAGGACTGGCACGCTATCGATTGTACCACCTAAGTACCACTGCAGAGCTAGAATCCAGAGGGAGAAATAATAGCATGCATGTGTGTTGGAATCTTTACAAATTGTTAAGTCGTTAGAGTTGATACAGACAATAATTATCTAATTTAGCAGCGTTCAGTATCCTTGATCTAATCTTACAAGATGCTTTGGGCCAGAACCTGAAATAAGGTACTAAGTAGAACTAATTGATACAATGCTTGTGTTCACACCTTTACTCATTGGAGTTCACAAGTATGGGAGGTTTACAAAGTAAACTTTGTAACTTTGTGAATTTACACCTCCTTTGAAGCTCTTAGGGCCAGAGAGCACTCTGGGAGAAAACCCATAATCCCGCTCTCTGATATATAAGAAGAAAGCAGAGTCCCGATTAGAGAGAGATTCATTCCATTTTTCACTTGGCTGGTTGGTGGCAGAAGAGAGTTCAGCTGAATTACATTGGAGAGAGCACTCTGGGAGATTGAGAGCCAGAAGCCCTCTCTTGGAGGCAAGACAGATTCACCTTGGTGCTGGCTGGAGGTTGAAGAAAGCAGAGGCAGACGCAAAGGACAAAACTGCAAGAGCTCTTAGAACCAAGGAGAGAGATAGGCCTCAACTAACCCGGCTATTTTGGAGGGAGAAAATAAACGTTTGCATTTTATCACCTGGCTGTGTTTTGGGTGATTATTACTTTCAACTGCAACTAAGGTTGCCTCCAGAAAACCTCCCTGAGAAACCTGCTTTCTCCCAGAGAGAACCATCATATTATTATATTATATTTTAAAGAAGAAACTCACCACACATATGCAAGTTGGATTTGAGAAAAGAGCCCCAGGTCATGCATGATTTATGTCCATCTGTGGACATGATTTAGTCTCTGCAGTAGAATATAAACTCCCTGAGGGCAAGGGTTATTTTTTCATCTTAATGTCCATTGCCTTATTCCAGTGCCTTGCACACAGTAGGCACGCAGTAACACAATAATATTTGTGTCTCGGAGCCTGGATCCTTTTACAGCTTTAGTGTGTATAACCTTGGCCAAGTAGGAATGGAAGTCAATGCTTCTTCTCACCTGTTTTGAAGCAATCAATCAACCGGGTAAGCATTTATTACTAAATTTCTACTATGTGCCAGGGACAAAACAAAGTTGCCTTCAAATACCACAGGAGGCGAAAGGTCCACAAGGGAACGAATCCATCACTCATCCAGCCACTTAAGTAATTTTGTTAATTTGGTGAGAACATATCTACTGAATTAAGTTATCAATGAGACGCGTTGGACTAGGTGAAAAGGCTTCTTAATCAGTGTAGAGGGAGTGAAAGGCATTCCAGGAAATGAAATGGTGCTAGAGAAGTGTAGCGGGCTCCACTGAGGAGGTGGAGTCATGCTTGGTGTGGTTCGGCTAAAATAAGGAACTGATCTGGAACTTGGAACAGAGTGGAGGACCAGCCCTGGGGGAGAGAACAGCTCCCTCCTCCCTGAAGGAATTTCTTGAGGGAAGCAGAATTTCTTCCTCCTCTGCCTTTTCCTCCTCCTTCTCCTCCTTTTTCTCTTCCTCTTCCTCTTCTTTCTCTTCCTCCCCTTTTCCAACTAGAGAGTGACCTTGTGAACTTTGAAAGGAGAATTTGGAAAGATTTTGGAGTTCCCACTGGGAAACTAACAATGTCCAGTAATAGTATGTGCATTGGGGAATGACCGCTTCAACCCTTTGAGGAAAGGAAGCTTCAGGTCTCTTCAGAGAGCCTCGAAGGGAGGTTTTGAGGGGTTTATGGCTGATCCTAAAGGCAATAGGAAGTTACTGGGGCTTATCGAGTAACATGATCAGTACAATCACTTTGGCAGCTCTTTGGGAACTGGAGGCAAGATATGTGTTGTTGTTGGAGGGAGCTTTCCCTTGGCCTTATGGTATTGAGAATATCTATACACATATACATTTATACACACATATACATACATACCCACATATATTTTTTTTCCTAGAAAGCACATATATAAATGTGTATATATATACATTATTATTATTATTATTATAGCTTTTTATTGACAAAACATATGCATGGATAATTTTTCAACATTCAACATTCAACATTGACCCTGGCAAAAACTTCTGTTCCAACTTTTCCTCTCTTTCCCCCCACCCCTTCCCCTAAATGGCAGGTAGTCCCATATATGTTAAATATGTTAAAGTAACATATATATTTCCTTTTTTCTTTCTTTCTATCTATCTATTTGTCTATCTGATGTCTATCTATATATCTATCTATCCATCCATCCATCCTTTTAATTTTCTGCCTGACGCTAAAACTTGAAAAATGTTCCCATTCAATCTACTACTAGATGGCTTAGCAGATAGAATGTCAGGCCTAGAGTCTTGATTTCAAATCCAACTTCAGAGACTTATTAACTGGGCAAGTTACTTAACCATATTTACCTCAGTTTCCTCATCTGTAAAATGAGCTGGAGAAGGAAACCACTCTAGTATCTTTGCCCAAAAAAACCCTCCAAATGGGCTTGAAAAGTTAGAAATGACTGCACAACAATCCTATCTTGTTTATGTGAACCCCTGAATTGGTAGAAGGTGGCCCTTTGAAACAATTCCTTTTGATGCGTGTGAGAGGCAGCGACTGACGGGCTGGATCTTGGGAACCAGTAGCTGAGAGGGATCGGGAGCACCTAGGAGCAGCTCATCCCTGGGTTGGCTATCCACATATTGAGTTTTGGTCAAGACAACCCCTGAAACCTGTATGTGCAAGAATGTTTGTGGCAGGTCTCTTTGTAGTGGCCAGCAAGTGGAAACTGAGTGGCTGCTCATCAATTGGAGAATGGCTGAGCAAATTGTGGTATATGGATGTTATGGAATATTATTGTTCTGTAAGAAACGACCAACAGATGATTTCAGAAAGGCCTGGAGAGACTTATAGGAACTGATGCTGAGTGAAATGAGCAGGACCGGGAGATCATTATATTCTTCAACAACAATACTATATGATGATCAATTCTGATGGACATGGCTCTCTTCAACAATGAGAGGAACCAAATCCGTTCCAATAGAACAGTAATGAACTGAACCAGCTACACCCAGCGAAAGAACTCTGGGAGATGACTATGAACCACTACATTGAATTCCCAATCCCTCTATTTTTGTCCTCCTGCATTTTTGATTTCCTTCACAGGCTAATAGTACATTATTTCAAAATCTGATTCTTTCTGTACAGCAAAATAACTGTATGGATATGTATACTTATATTGTATTTAATTTCTACTTTAACATATTTAACATGTATCGGTCAATCTGCCATCTGGGGAAGAGGTGGGGGGAAGGAGGGGAAAAGTTGAAAGAAAAGGTCTTGCAATTGTCAATGCTGAAAAATTACCCATGCATATAACTTGTAAATAAAAGGCTATAAAAAAAAGACAACCCCTGAAGATCATGTGTGAGTAGAAAGAAATTGGAATGTCTCTTTGGACCTCAGTTAGTTTTCAGGAAAAGGAGAGGAGTTGAACTGAGCCTCACAGTTGTATGTAGACCTGAATCTGCGACCCTAAGACCACGGTGGAGAGATAATTCACACTACAAAATCACAGATACTCTAAGGATGAAGAATTTGCTTTCTAATTCACCAAATGCTTTGTAAATACGAGAGATTGTGAGGTTCAGCCTCAGCTCCAGGCTGAGCTCACTCTCTGGTCAGGATTACCTCCCTATCCCTCTCCTCCATCATTGCTCTGAGTTTTAGCTCATTTCTCTCAAGAATGGCCCTTTTCATCGCCCCAAGTCTGGGACAAAGGACAATATAGAAACTCATAAATTCAGAGGAGGCAAAAATCCAAGAAATGAGTAACAAAGCCCATAGCTTCAGAGAGCTCTATACAAATTTCCTAAGCATGAGAAACAAGCAAAATGAAGCAGCCATCTTAAGAAAATGTGACCCAAGGAGGGAGAAATTGTATTCTGGCCTTGATTTTCAGCAATCAGGAGTTAACCCTTGGAGGGCTAAGGGAGAAAGGGAGATTTGTGATGAAATGGATATTAATCTCTCTAAGAGTATACGGAGTTCCAAGAGCCTGTGCCATAAGGGGCCAAAAGGGAGTCGACTGATGTAAGCTGAGTCACCTATGTGGAAAAGTCGTGGTTTCTTCTAGCCCTGGCCATGACAGATTAATGTCATTAGTGGAGGGGCAAATCAGGAAATGAAACAGACAGAGTTTGCAGAGGTTTCCACAAAGCGGTTTTTTTTGAGGGAATGACTAAAAAACCGAGTCTGGAAAATAGCACTGTTTAGGCGGATTTGAAACTAGCTGAGTGGTCAGATCCAAAAGGAGTAGTCATAATTGAATGTTTCCATGTCAACTGGGAAGAATGTCTCAAAGAGGAATATTAAGGGAGGTCATTCTGCATAATTTAATATTAATAATGTAATATAATCCTAATAATAAAAAAAGTCAATTAAATGTCTCATTCGGGGCAGCCAAGTGGTGCAGTAGAAGGAGCATCAGCCCTGAAGTCAGGAGGACTGAGTTCAAATATGATCTCATATTTAACACTTCCTAGCTGTGTGACCCTGGGCAAGTCACTTAACCCCAATTGCCTCAGAAAAATAAAATAAAATGTCTCATTCACAGTAGGTGCTTAATAAATGCTTATTCTCCTTTCCTCTTCCCAAGGGAATGGGGATATTCTAAGCAGCTCAGCTTGGCCTTGTGGTGGTGACTTGGATAAAGTCAGAGATAGTGTGTTTATCTAATGTGAGAATGAGAAAAAATTAAGAACTGCATGATGAAATTAGAAAGACCTTGACAGACTGGAACACTGAGGTGGAATAAGATAGAATTTAATAGGTTTATGTCTAACTTTAGACAACGGGTATTTAGTCCCTACAGTCACTAAGCTAAACTGACGCTTCAAAGTCAAGACAATAAGCATTTATTAAGCACCAACTAAGTCTCAGGTGCTGTGCTAAGGCGCTGACAATACAAAGAGAGGTAAAAGACAATCCCTGGGGTCCAGAAGTTCACTATCAGGGAGACAATATGGAAACAATTATGTTCGTAGAAGACGTACACAGTGTATCTTTATATCGCTGTAACTCTATCCATCTATCTGTCACATTGTAAATGATATATAAGTATCATCACAGTACACATGAAAGCTGATCTCACATGAAAGGTAGAATGGGAAATGGGAATGGGAACGTCAGAAGGTGGGATTAAAGTTAACTACGGAAGGAAATCAGGGGAAACTGAGGCAGAGGTAAGCATTCTAGGTATTGTGGAGAGCCAAGGAAAGGGGAGATGGCGTGTCATGTTTGAGGGACAGCGATGTCACTGTATTATTGATTATATATAGTGTAGTAAAGTATGAAGAAAATTGGAAAGTAGGAAGTGGCAAGGATGTGAAATCAGCCACTATTTATGAAGCACCTATTAAGCTCTGGAAATATAAAAACAGGCAGAAAGACAGTATCTGTCCTCCAGCTGCTTACGTTTTTATGTGAAGAGACTTTAGTGCCAAATAGAAGATTTTGTATTTGATCAGGGAGTGATAGGTGTGCAGGGAAGTGCTGCAGTCAGACCTGGGCTTTCTTTAGCAGTTCGCTTTTGGGGATGAGTTGAGAATAGGCCAGAGGAGGAGAAACTTGAGTTGGGGACAGCCAGCTGAAGACTTTTGGGATGAGAACCTTCACCGGGGTGGCGGCTGGGTGAGTGGAGAGAGGAGGAGTCGTAGGAGAGACGTTATATAGACTGGATATGTGGGCTGAGCTCAAGAGAGGCCCCTTTGCTGGTACCGGGGACAGGGCTCTGTTGCTTGGCCCACACTCAGATCCAGGTTGCAGCCCTTACAATACCAGAACTTGTGGCTCTAGGGAAATGTGGACCATGGTCATAGTTCTAGGATGGAAAAGAGTGCTTGTGGTTACTCACAGACCACAGGCCAAAACAGTAGTAGAGGAGGTAAATCATATCACCTTGGAGGAACTGAAAACTTAAAAACCCCAGAGCTACCTCTGAGAACAGCAGCAAGAAAGGCCTGAAGCTTGGGGCAGTGCTCCCTCCACCGCTGGGAGCAGAGCCCCACTTTTTTTTTTAATTTTTATTTAATAATTACTTTATATTGACAGAATCCATGCCAGGGTAATTTTGAGCCCCACTTTAACACAGAGATAAGAGGCAAGAAATAGGCTGGAAAATGAACAAATAACAACCAAAAAGAACCTGACAGAAAGTTATTATGGTGACAGGAAAATCAAAATACAACCTCAGAAGAAAACAAAGGTAAGACTTCTCTATCCAAAGCCTCAAAGAAGAATGTGAATTGGTCTCAGACCCCAAAAGAATTCCTGGAAGAGTTCAAAAAGGATCTTAAAAATAAATTAAGGTATATGACAATCAATTCTGATGTACGTGACTCTTTCCAACTGACTGATGTCAGTTCCAATGATCTTGTGATGAAGAAAGCCATCTACATCCAAAGAGAGGACTGTGGGAACTGAATGTGGATCACAACACAACATTCTCATTCTTTTTGTTGTTGTTTGCTTGCATTTTTTCTTACTCATTCAGTTTCCTATTTGATCTGATTTTTCTTATGCAACAAGGGAATTGTATAAATATATTTACACATATTGATTTAATATATATTTTAACATGTATAATATATATTGGATTTCTTGCCATAGGAGGTGGGGTGGAGGAAGGGAGGGAATCTGAAACACAAAGCTATGCAAGGATCAATGTTGTGAAATTATCTGTGTATATGTTTTGCAAATAAAAAGCTTTAAAAAATAAGTAAATTAGGAGAGAGGAGTGAAAAATTCAAAAAGAAATTAGAGTTATATAAGAAAATAATGAAAAAAAATCAACAGCTTGGTAAAGGAGGCACAAAAAATGCTGAAGAAAATAGTACATTAGAAAACATAATAGATCAAATGGTAAGAGGCATAAAAATCCATTGAAAAGAAGAACTCCTTAAAAAGCAGAATCGATCAAATAAAAAAAAAGAGGTACAACTCTTTCTGTTATTGTTTGCTTGCATTTTTGTTTTTCTTCCCAGGTTATTTTTACCTTCTTTATAAATCTGATTTTTCTTGTGCAGCAAGATAACTGTATAAATATGTATACATATATTGCATTTAAGATATACTTATGGGACCACCTGCCATCTAAAGGAGAGGGTGGAGGGAAGAAGGGGAAAAGTTGGAACAGAGGTCTTTGCAAGGGTCATTGTTGAAAAATTACCCATGCATATGTTTTGTCAATAAAAAGCTGTAATAAAAAAGAAGGGGAAAAAAAGAGGTACAAAATCTCTCTGAAGCAAATCATTTCCTTAGAAATTAGAATTTGTCAAAGGGAAGTTTATGATACCGTGTGACATTAAGAAATAAAAAAGCAAAATCAAAAGAATGAACAAATAGAAGAAAATGTGAAATATCTCATCGGAAAGCCAACTGAGCTTAGGTTGAGGAGAGATCACTTAAGAATTATTGGACCATCTGAAAGTCATGATAAATTAAAAAAAAAAGCTGAGATATCATCTTTCAAGAAATCATCAAAAGAAAACTTCCCTGGAATTCTAGAAGCAGAGACTCAATTAGAAATTGAAAGAATCTACCAGTCACCTCCTGAAAGAGATTGCAGAATGAAAACTAGTCAAATTCCAGAGTTGATGGGGATAAGGAAAACATATTGCATGCGCCAGAAAGAAACAAGTATCCTAGAGCCACAATCAGGATAACACAAGATTT
Source organism: Antechinus flavipes (assembly GCF_016432865.1). Lineage (NCBI taxonomy): Eukaryota > Metazoa > Chordata > Mammalia > Dasyuromorphia > Dasyuridae > Antechinus > Antechinus flavipes. The sequence goes on from NC_067400.1 coordinate 619,369,885, forward strand.
TGTAGTTTCTACTTTAAGGGTTTGGAAGACTTGGGATATGCTATTCCAGAAGACAAAAAAGCTAGGATTACAGCCAAGAATCACCTAGCCAGCAAAATTAAGTATAAGTCTTCAAGGAAAAAAGGATATTCAGTGAAATAGAGGATTTTCAAGCATTTCTGATGAAAAGACCAGAGATGAATAGAAAATGTGACTTAAATTATATAGCCTTGGAAGAACTGAACACTTACAAAACCCCAGAAAAAAGAGAAACATAAAAAAGTGAATAAGAAAGAGAAAGCATAAGGTTAAATTGTTTACATTCCTACCTGGCAGGATGACACTAAGAACTTTCTCTTTGTTCGGGCAGATTGAAGGAGTACACATAGATGGAAGGCATTTGAGTCAAATGTGAGGAAATGATATTTTAAAATATAAAATTAAGGGGTAAGAAAAAGGATGGGGAGAAGGGAACAGGGAGAGGCAGAATAGAGTAAATTATCTTGCATAAAAGAAATATGAAAGCTTTTACACTAGAGGAGGAGATGAAGGAGGTGGGGGAGAGTGCTTGTACCTTACTCTCATCAGAACTGGCTCAAAAAGGGAATAACATACTCATTCAGTTGGTTATAGAAATCTATATTACCCTATGGGAAGGGGATAAGAAAAGGGAGGGGCTGATAGAAAGGAGGGATGATTGGGGGAGGTAGCAGGAGCAAAATGCTTCTAAGGTTGGACAAGGTGAAAAGAAAGAGTTGGATAAACAGGGGAGGAAATAGAATAGAGAGAACACAGTTATCAATCATAACTGAAAAATATTTGTAGCAAGTTTCTCTGATTAAGGCCTAATTTTTCAAATATTTAAAGAACTGAGTCAAATTTGCAAAAATATGACACTTTCCCCAATGAATAGATGGTTTAAAAGATATGAACAGGCAGTTATCAGACAAAACATTCAAGGCTATCAGTACTCATATGAAAAAATACTCTAGATTACTGTTGATTAAAGATATGCAAATTAAAATAACTCTGTGTTATTATTAAATTAAATAAATTAAATGCAAATTAAAATGACTCTGAGGTACTATCCCACACTTATCAGATTGGCTAATGAGACAGAAAAGGAAAATGATATATGTTGGAGAGAACATGGAAAAATTGAGACACTACTGCATTGTCAGTGGAATGGGAAACTGATTCAACCATCTTGGAGGGCAATTTGGATCTATAGCCAAAGGATTAAAAAAACATATATACATGCCCTTTGACCCAGAAATACTGATATTAAGTCTATGGTCCAAGGACATAAAAATCAAAAAAGAAAAGGACCTATTGGAAACGGAGGGGAATGGCTGAACAAATTCACTATTATGAAGGAATTCTAATGTGCTATAAAAATGATGAGCAGGATGCTTTCAGAAAAACCTGGGAAGATTTACAGGAACGGAAGCAAAGGAATATGAACAGAATCGGGAGAAAATTGTACCCAGTAATAGCACTATTCTTACCCGTGATCAACTGTGAAAGACTTAGCTATTCTCAGCAATACAATTATCTAAGACAATTCTGAACGACTTAAAATGAAAAATGCTAGCCACCTACAGAGCAAGAACTGATGGAGTCTGAATGCAGATTGAAGCATATTTTTTGCTTTCTTTATTTTTCTTGTTTATTTTTGGTCTGTTTTTTCCACAGCATGACTAATATGGAAATAGGTTTTGCATGACTGCACACGTATAACCTGTGTCAAATTGTCTGCCTTCTCAATAAAAGGCTAGGCGAGGGAGAGAATTTGGAACTCAGGGATTTTAGAAAATGAATGTTTAAAATTATTCTTACATGGAATATGGAAAAAATAAAATATTAAATAAATATATATTAAAAAAATCCTGCCGTCAGTAGATTGCTGAAAGGAATAAAAATATGAAGTAAAAAAAAAAAATCACCTTCACAAGTACAAGATGGGAGAGGATTTGCCTGAAAAAAACAAACAAAGACATTTGATGGCTTTCAGGGCCCTGCAAGTTCAATATGAATCATAAGTGTTAGGGCTGCTGAAAAAGCTTAGTTCCTTCTTGGGCTGCACGGAGAGGGCCCAGCTTCCAGGAGGCGGGTATGAGTTACTCTGTCCTGTCCCGGTCAGGCCATTTTGGGTACCAGGTTTAAGGAAGGCAGCATTCTGGGAGGTGGAGACCGTTGAGGGCATCCCACCGAAGACCATATGATGATTGTGGGCCTGGAGAAAAGAAGCCTTAAGGGGCAGAAGAAATGTCTTCCACTCTCCCAAGGGATGTCACGGCCACGAAGGCGGCACAAGTTGCAAAGGCAAACGTTGGTTCAGTGTCAGGAAGAACAGGCCCGGAATGAGGGTCCTCCTAGATCAGGGCGGGAACTCCCACTGACGAGCTCCTTGCGGGTGCCCATTTGGGAGATGGTTCCATTCCCCTCTCGGGCCTCAGAGAACTTAGCCGCCATGTTCTGGACCGGACCTCTTCCTCCTGCTCAGCAGGTCTTCTTCGGCTCTTAGCCCCTGGAGGGAGCGACTCTCCTTCCTTCTGCTTTTATTGGCAATCCCCCGCTCAGATTGCAGCCCGGCACACAGTAGGCGCTTGATAAATGCACCTTGTCTGCGGACAAGGGACACGGGGCTTCCCCGAGAAGGCTGGGATGTTGTGCCCCTGCCGAGGCAGTCCTCTCCCAGAGCACCACGGGAGCCGGTCCTGCTCCTTTGCTGGGGGGGGAGGGGGCTGGGAGGTGGGGGCTGGGAGGTGTGACCCGTGTAACAGCCCCGGCCTCTGGAAGGCCCGGGACGGGGCACCCGGCAGAGCGGGCATTCGAGGCCCCCCCAGCCTTTTCCTCCTCTCCGGGCGCTGGCTCCCCGCGACGGGCAGGGCCTGGGCCTCCGGGGGCTGGGAGGTGGGGGGTGAGGGTCTGGGAGGTGGGGGGTGGGGACTGGGAGGTGGGGGGTGGGGACTGGGAGGTGGGGGCTGGGAGGTGGGGCGCCCGTGTAACAGCCTCGACGGCCTCAGGACGGCCCGGGACAGGGCACCGGCAGAGCGCGCATTCGAGGCCCCTCCAGCCTTTTTCTCCGCTCCGGGCGCTGGCTCCCTGCGACGTGCAGGGCCTGGGCCTCCGGGGGCTGGGAGGTGGGGGGTGAGGGGCTGCGAGGTGGGGGCTGGGAGGTGGGGGGTGGGGGCTGGGAGGTGTGGCCCGTGTAACAGCCCCGGCCTCTGGAAGGCCCGGGACGGGGCACCCGGCAGAGCGGGCATTCGAGGCCCCTCCAGCCTTTTCCTCCGCTCCGGGCGCTGGCTCCCCGCGACGGGCAGCGCCTGGGCCTCCCGGGGGCTGGGGGTGGGAGTGTGTGGGGGGGATTCGATGCCAAGATTCCTAAACAAGCTTCGGTCACACACAAAACCTTACGTTATGGGGGGAGGGGAGCAGAGGGGGCGGGCTCAAGTCCGAGTCAGCAGCAGGAGAGGCAGGCCGAGGGCGAGGGGGAGGGGCTGGAGGCGGGGCCCGGCCCCGCCCCTCCGGGGGTTGGCGTCTCCGGTAGCGGCGTTGCACTCATTGCTGAAGCAGCAGAAGGTCTGGGGCTGCACCAGGTCGAAGAAGGTGGCGGCCAGATGGGGGGCCTGGCACCAGGCGGGCGCCACGCAGCCGCGGACGGTGTAGCCGGGACCCCAGTGTTCTGTGGGAGCGCGGGGGAGGCAGGGGAAGGAGGGGTCAGCGGCCCAGCCTGGCGGCCCCGGGGGGAGGGGGGCATCCCAACAATGGCTGCCTGCCCGGGCCCTGGGACGCGAACGGCGGGAGCGGGAGCGCGGGGGGGGGGGGGGGGGCGGGGGGTGTGTGTGAGAGCGGCTGTGAGTGCATGCAGGGAGCTCTCATTAGCCCCCATCCCTCAGCCCTCGCCAGGACGTCCTCCCCTCACCCCCACAGGGCGTCCTGTCTCTGGCTGAAGTTTGGTGATTCTCTCTCCGAGCCTTAGAGGGTCATAGCGTCCTGAGCCCTCAGAGGCCCCAGGCCCTCCTGTACAGGGGAGGCAGCTGAGGCACGTGGTCACGAGGAGCAGGACTGACTCTGAGCCCAGAACACGATCCCCTGAACCAAGGGACCCCGACTCTTCCACCCACACCTCTGCCCATGGGTGTACTGCCCTCCCTTTTCCCCAAAAGAAGCTACTCCTCCTCCCATGGGAATTTCTGACTCAGTTTCCCCATTCTGCCCTGCCCTCCATGTCCCCTTCCCCAGCCTCAGGGGTGTGGGATCCTTACTGTGGGTGCCAGTGGCTTCAAAGCACCTATTCATGGGTCCCCGGCAGGCAGTGAGGGTTGTCTCCTCCGGGGAGCAGCCGTGGGTCCCGTTCCCCTCACAGCTGTGACACTGAAGGTCATTCAGGGGGTGGTCTGAGAGTTTCATCACTGGGGGCAATGAGGGGAGACAAAAGAGGTGGGTTCCCGAGCCTGAGTCCCCAGGAGCCCGTCCCTTTTCTCCAGGGCCTGCCTGATCTTCCTCCCTCCTTCCGCTCCCCTTCACTTTCTCTCCTTCCTCTCCATCCTCTCTGTCTCCCTTCCCTCCTCTCCTCTCCCCTCCTCCCTCCCTTCAACCTTCCATTCACCTTCCACCTTCTCTTCTCTCTCCCTTCCAGCTTCCTCCCTCCCTCCCTTCCAGTTTCCATCTTCCCTCTCTCCCTTCCACCTTCCATCCTTCCTCTCTCTACCCCTTCCCTCCTCTTTCCCTTCCATCTTCCCACTTCCCTCTCTTCCTCCCCCTCCTCTCTTCCTTCCATTTCCCTCCCTTCCACCTTTCCTCCTCCCTCCCTCCCTCCTCCCTCCCTCCTCCCTTCCACTCCTCCTTCTTCCTTCTCTCACTTGGGCCACTGATGCACTGGCTGTAGTTGCAGCATCTCAGGAACAGAAACGTCTCGTTGTTGTGGAAGCCGACAGTGCCGAGGCAGTCAGGAAAAGTCCCACAGCCACGCACATAACGCTCGTCCGAGGGACCTGCTGCTGAGGTCACATGGCGGGGGTCACTAGTGACGGGTGGGAGGGAGGCTCGGGAGGGGGTGGGGTGCAGGGATAGGGAGAGTAAAAGAGAGAGCGTCCCCTACCCGCCCTCACCTTCAGAGCTGATTTGGATGATCCTCTCCAAGCACTGGTCGGTGGGGTCTGGGCAGCGAAGGGGCCGGGGCCGGCCTCGTTCACAGCTTTGGTCAGAGGAGGCACAGGACTCGCACTCTAAGGTCCGAATCCCAGGGAAAGTAGGGCTGGGTTCTGAATCAGGGAGAGGGAAGAGAGTAAGTCTGCTGGCCCCAGGTAAGGGGTGGAAGAGAGGGGGAGGAGAGAGAGACAGAGAAGAAGGAGGAGGAGAATAAAGAAGAGGAAGAGAAGAAGGAAGAGGAGGAGGAGGAGGAGGAGGTGGGGAGTACCTACTCTAACATCTCTCACCTGGAAGCTGCAGGAAGAGAACTTTTCTGAATTTATAAGTTTTATAACTTCCTTGCCCGATTTCTCCACCCTGAGGTCTCATTCACCTGTATTCTAGGTTCTAAAATCTCTCCCAGTCTACCATTCCATGATCTAAGGTTCTGTCCTGCTTTGACCATCAACATCTTTTCTTCTCAGGCCCTTCCCAGCTGTGACTTTCTCTGTGCTAAGGTTCTGGGCCCTGAGGTCCCTTCCAGTCCTGCCATCCCACATTCTATGGTCCCTCTCATCTCTGAGAGCCTCTAGGTCCCCGCCAGTCATTACAATCTGTGTTCTGCGTTCTAAAAGCCCTCCCAGTTCTGCACTCTCCCAGGCTGACTCCTCCCTCCTCAGTGGCTCTGGGCTGGTCGGCCGCACTCACGGACTTCCATTTCGTTGCAGAGGTCAGAGTCACACACGGTCTCCTTCAGCATGATAATCTCCTGGCTCGTTCGGTAGGACATGGAGCTGTTCTCTTTCCCCATCTCAACACAGCCTCTCACCACCACTTCCAGGTCCTGGCCTTCTGGGGAGAAAATATATGCAGGGAGACACGTAAGCCCTTCCTCGGTCTCCTTCTGGTAGCTCATCCAGGGACTCGAGGCTTTCCATCCTTTGCTTACTTCTCTGAACTTCTCTGGAAGCTTCATGAGGGCAGGGCCTGTGGCAAGTACAGTGCTCTGCACACAGTAGGGGCTTAATAAATAGCAGTGAGACAACAATAACAGCCAGCGTTTATATGGCACTTTAAGTTTGGCAAAGTGCTTGCCAATATTTCCCCACAACTCTGCAGGGTACCTTATTGTATTGCTCATTTTTTAGACGTCAAAGTCTCACATCTAGGGAGCCTCTGAGGCCAGATTTGAACTCCGTCCACTGCACCACCAGATGAACAAATGTCTCATCCTCCTAGACAAGAGCTGGGGGCGTATTTTTACTAACTTGAATATCTTCCTCAGAGCTAATCACACGTCTCAGCTCCCAGCTGTGGATTAAATAAATAAATGTCTCCTCCCCATCCTGGACCGGGAGCTTCATGAGGGCTAGGGAGGTGTTCTACCTGGAATCCATATCCCTCCTAGTCTTGAGCTGGGTTCTGTCCACAGTAGAAATGCTCAATGATTATTTGTTGAAATGGCTCAAGTCCATTTATTGGGGAGAAAAGAAGCATGTGAATATGTATAGATCAAGGGTGGGAACTGGGGCCTAGAGGGAAAAGGGATTCAAGCGAAGTTCTAAGATGGGTCTTAGCTAGCATCTCCCCACCGCTAATTCGGGTGAATGATATCATTGGGCCATTATGGAGCATCAACTCTGCCCTTCACCCAAGATTTGACTGGAACGTGGGCAAAGGGAACCTGAGCCAGGACAAATGGAAACGTAGAGTCATGTGGAAAAGGGGGTATTTTTCTTCTGCAGGGGAGAGATAGACTGTCTATGGAGAAATTGGTTTCTCGGGTTTTTAGGAATATGGACTGGAATCCCTAGAATGAGTCAGAAGACAAAGATGGGAAGAAAAAGACAATTCTAGTAGACGTTGGGTAGGATACGCCATCTGCATCCAGAAAAAGAATTATGGAGATTGAAATAAATCAACACATGATTTGTGTTCACTTCTTTTCTCTCCTGTGGTTTTTCCCTTTTGTTCTGATTTTTCTCTCCTGACATAATTCACAAAGAAACATATATTTAAAGATGTCTAACCAGGAAAAAACAAAAAAAAAAGAAGGGAAGAAAAATAGTGGTCAGTGCTTCCCTTCTGAGGATTTTGCCAGGGGTGCTAACGTTCAGAATGAAGTCAAGTAGGTAAGAAAGGTGGTTGGTTGGGTGTGGTTAGGGATACTAAGAATCCTGGGAAGATTTCTATGTATTTATGGAAGGTGAAAGGAGCAGGAGAACAATGGATAAATAACAACAACATGGTAAGAACCGAAGACCTTTGAAAGACCTTGATATTCTAATGAACACAATGAGAAACCATGACTCACTGATGATGAAGGTGATAACCTAGCTCCTAACAGAAAGGTGACGGGTTCAAGATGCAGAAAAGCGGCACATTTGGGTGCCATGAAATATGTAGAAATTTGTTTTTGTTAATTTATTAATGTGTATTGTTAGAGTTTTCTTTTTTTTATTTCAGGGATGGTAGTCCCCCCGAAACAAGGTTTTTAAACTTGTTTTTTAACTTGTTCATTGAAAAATAAAATAAAATGGCGAGGGGAACTATATATCAGGGAAGGATAGCTACTAAAGAATGAATAGGAGGACCGCTGTCCAGGATGGATGGGGTCCTGAAATGAACAACAGAATACAAGTAGGGCTGCTTGGATTTTGTCTGTTTTCTTTATCAAGGAACAACTCTTCTAGACCATAAAGGACAGATTGAAAATAAATTTGTGCCCAAGAAAAATAAGGAAGCAGGAAGAAGAAACTAGCTAGCCCTGAGCCCTGAAGAAACAAGTTCCCTAGCTGAGATGAGCTATAGTCTCAACAGGATTAACTCAGTAGTAGATGGGGAATAGCCCTAGAAAAGGGCAAAAATCACCCCAAGATTTTGATTGACTGTTTCTGGAATGTATAATGAAAGAGAGAGCTATGGAAAATCTAGGGAAAAACAGTCATTGCAGCGGTGGTTTCCACCAAACTGGGAAGTCACTTTGAGGCTGACTTGATTGCCCTTTTTTGACAAAGTTCCTAATCTGAGAGATTAAAGCAATGCATTCAGTGTAGTAGCAGAGTGAGAAGTTTGGGAAACAGCCTGCTGGCCCAGCATGGAGGATTGGAGGAAGTGGGAATTATGGGTACCTTCTAAATTGGCTGTTCTCCAGTTGCTTCTGGATCTGGAACAGTATTTATTAAACTGGCTGGGGTAAGTGCTTGGGATGCACATAGGAAAAGGAGCCGCTTCCTGTACTGAAGGTGTTTACCTTCTAATGGGGGGGGGGAGGAGAAATAAATTATCTAAGGGGGCTTGGTTCAAGGCAGATGGAGAAGTGAAGTTTTACTTTGAGAAGACTGATGTAAGAGCCAGAGGACCCTTGGGAGTTATGGCAAGGCAGATGGTCACCCCCTTCCCCCCGCAAGAGGATAATGAGTTCAAGGGTTATAACTCTGGGAAACTCAGCAATGATGGGGATATGGAAAGCACCATCCTATTCATGGTGGACATCTTCTGTGGGATGGAACCGGGAAGCAAGGCCATGAGGAGAGTTGGCTGGGGAAGAGAAAGGTCCGTAACTCCCTTTAGAGCCAGTTAGTCTAATAGAAAGATACAGCCGAGGTGAATTGGAACCCATTAAGTGGCCCAGTGATTTGCCATTAATGGTTAGGGGTCCACTCATGAAAAGATCTCCAGTGGAAGTCCCAGCGTTCTGCCCTTGGCTCTGTGCCATTTAGTATGTTACCTTAGTGGTGTTGGTAGTCGGGGGAACCTTTGATTTTTTATCACATCCTTCCACTGAGGTATGTGTTCCAAGGGTGTCTACTCATTGTAGCAAATCATAAGCCCTCTCACACCCTGACTACACTCGAATAAAAATATGTCTAACATGTTCATGCTAAGAACACAATACTAACTTAATGCATAATTATAGCTAGCATCTGGATAGCACTTTGTGATATTAGCTTATTTATTCCTCACAACAACTCTGGGAGGTGGGGGCTACTAATGTCCCCATTTTACAGATGCAGGAAATGAAGTAGCAGAACTTAGGTGACTTTTCCAAGATCACACCATTAGAAAGGGTCCGAGGAAGGATTTGAACACCAAACTCCAGGCCCCGTGTTTCTTCCACCACTCAATTCCTGTTGGCTCAACATTTCCAATGACCTTGACGGTCTGTGGGATATGGTGGGACTACCAGTAGATTTGGCAACAGATGAAATGGGTTGAGATCTTGGCCAAGTCACTTCCCAATCTATGCCTTCATCTTTAAGATGAAGAGGGTCACCTCTGAGTGCTACAAATCCACGAGTCCGTGGACACTGAGTCAAAGCTAACTCTACGGCATTTAGTGAGGGTTACAAGCAGAGAAAACCAGCAGATTTAAGATGGAAGAAGCTTGGTGAGACAGACTTCTGTCTGCCAAACATCTGGGGGGTTTAGTGGACTGCCAGGGCAGGATGAGTCATTAATGTGGCGTGGCGGCCACAAAAACCAATGGGATCCTGGGAGGGGCAGGAGGGAGGTGAGGGTCCCACCCTTAATTGAGGCCATGTTTTGGATTCATGTCCAGCTCTGAGCGTGACAGTTCAAGATGAATATTGGAAAGATCCAGTGGAAAGGATGGTAAAGGATCATTGTGTTCCCCAGAGGAGGATCAGATGGAACTGGAAGAATTAAAGGACCCAGGAGATTTAGCGTGGAGAAGAGAAAACTTGATTGAATAGTGGAAGGTTTGTCATGTGGAAGAAGGATTAGAAATGTCCTGTCTGACCCCAAAGAGCAGGACCGGGAAGGAGACTTCAGCTCCAGTACAGAAAAACCTAGCGGGCATTTCTTAGTGGAATAGGCTGCCTCTGGGGGCAATCTTTAGCCAATCGGTCAACAAGCATTTATCAAGCTCCTGCTGTATGCAAGGCATGTGCTAAGTCCCAAAGATGCAAAAACAGTCAAAAAACCCAAATCAAGCCGAACCAAACTCAGTCTCCTCCCCTGGAGGAGCTCACAGTGTATTGGGAAAAGACAACATACAACCATGTACATGAGAGATGTTTATACTGTAAATGGAAGGTAGCCTCAGAGGGAAGGTGGGGGGATGGCAGGGCTAAGTGAGAGGATAAGAGATCCTGTAGAAGGTAAGATGAAAACCCTGAGTCTTGAAGGAAGCCAGGGAGTGGAGGTGAGGAGGCAGAGCATTTCCGGACATGGAGGACAGCCCGTGGAAAATCCGCAGAAGGAATGGCTTGTTCCAAGAACAACCTGGAAGCCGGATTCACCGAATTGTAGAGTACATGATAGCCAAATAAGATGTATGAAGACGGGAAAGTGCCGGGGTTATTTTTTCTTTTCTTTTTGGTAAATAGAGCTCCAATGACTTGCCCAGAGTCACACAGCTAGTGAGTGTCTGAGGCTAGAGACAATTTCAGGCGTTCTTGACGACAAGTCTAAGGTTCTACTTTAGAAAGCTTTGAGAAGCCTCAAGCTGAGAAGTTCAATGGGGAAGGAATATGGAGGTAAGAGAGAAAAGAGAAGAAACAGTCTGAAATATTAGGGGTAGAGGGAAAAGGGAAGCAGAGAAAGACCCCCAGATTATGGGGGAAGGAGGTTGGGATGACCCAGACGTTTTATCGGGGATTTTTTTTTCAGGACCAGGACCTTCCAATTTTTGCGATTCTCTGAAGCAAATCAAACTTCAGGAATAATGTCGAGGTTTGTAGAGCGGAAAGAGACTCAGTATGGCCTGGAAGGCTATAATATTTTGAAAAGGAACCGAGTAGAAAAACGTGTCAGCTGGAATTGCATATTAAGACTTTTTTTTAAGTGCTGGAAGGGGAAGCAAGATAAAAGAGCTTTCCAATGGAGATTAAGCGGTTGAAACAGAAAACAGAAGTTACACGGTTATATGTAGAAAGGGATGGTCTACCACCAACGAAGAAATAGATGAGAAGTTTGGGAAACAGCCTGCTAGCCCAGCATGGAGGATGGGAGGAAGTGGGAATTATGGGTACCTTCTAAACTGGCTGTTCTCCAGTTGCTCCTCATCTCTGACTCTTAAAACCCCTCAGTGGCCTTAAAATTTGCCTCCTACAGGAAGCCTCTCCTGCTCTTCCCCATTGTTAGTATCCCCCCCCGCCCCCCAAAACCACTTCCATTAGAGTTTCCCGATTTTGTACATGCTGTTTTGTGCCGAGGAACACTAGGGGGCACAGTAGAGTGCTGGACGCTGAGTCAGGAGGACCATGAAAGACATTTTCCAGCTGTGTAATCTTGGGCAAGATATTTAACCTCTGTCTCATTTTTTTCCCCAACTGTGTAATCTTGGACAAGATACTTAATCCTTCTGTGTCTCATTTTCCTCATCTGTAAAATGGGGATGATAACAGCACCCACCTCCCAAGATCGTTGGGAGAGTCAGTGAGATATTTGTAAAATGTTTTTCGGGGCCTTAAAGTCTTAAAGTGAATTTTCCATTAGGAAGTGACTGGGGGGTCAACTCCTTTCTCTGAACTTCAGAGACTTAACTGTCTTCTAGCTTAGACACGTTGTGATTTTGTAAACTGAGGTTTAAAGAGCAAAGGGAGAAATCTAGGAGAGGGGGAGAGACTGAAAATAATAAAGCCAGTGATGGAGTCAGCTTGCAGGGAGGAGGCTAGACTCAAGGTAATAGTGTGGGGGGGGCAGTTTGGCCAGGAACCCTGCCAGACAGCTGGTTCTAGTTCCTCCTCTTAGCTCCTCCAGGGCCTCGCTGGGTGACATTTGGCAAAGACTCCTCTCCCTGGGCCTCCAATTTCCATCGTATGTGAGAGCTGGAAGGAATGATCTCCAAGGGCTTCCAGGGTCCTGCTAGGACTATTTTATTGGGAGGCTTAAGATGGGAGAAGTGGTAGCAATAAGGCTTCTGCCCTTCCCTCAGAGGAGAGTACCTTGGGGCACTTAGCCCAGGTTCCTTATAGCGGGTTCCTCTAGTCCCAAAATGGAGCCCAGGGATTGGTCCAAATAAGCTGGTCCTCAGCCTGGCTCCCCCTGCTGCCACCTCCTATTTTCATCTCCTATGGGCTTGGCAGGGTAACTGGGTTCGGCATTCAAGGCCTTTGGCATCCTGTCTCTGTCTCTAAGTGACCGTATAACCTTGGGCAGCTAATACGCAAAGGGCTCTGGGAGTTTCTCAGTTTCCCAGTATGTCAAACGGAGGGATTAGAGCGGAGCATCCACCTTTGTCTGCTTCACAGGGGCCTTGCCCTCCCCGTCCCCCAGAGGGAGGAAGGGGGACAGCTGGGCACGGGTCCGGGCTCTCACCTTTCCAGCGGTTGCGGTACACGGTGGTCCGGCACAGCTCCTGCCCCGGGAGGCACTCCTCCACCGAGCACGGCCCGTGGCTCTCGCAGTGGTAACAGCTCAAGCCCGAGCAAACTGGGGAGAGAGGGACGGTTCCGTGAGGGGGCTGCTCGGGCCGGGGCTTCGCACCCGCTGAGCCTCGGTTCTTCCTCCGCCCCGACGTTCCGCGGCCCCTATCCTCCCCGTTGTCCCTCCCTGTTTCAGCCTCCCTCGAAGTCTCTCCATCCCGGCCCTCCCGCTGTCTCCCCCCTTTTCCCCTTCCCCCATCCCTTCAGCGGCTTCTCACCTGCGTCCTTTCCCTGTCCCTCACTCGAGCTCTGCCCTCCCCCCACCCGTATTCTGTCCCCTCCCGGACCCACCCCTGGCCCTATTCCAGGGCCCTCGAGTCCCCCCAGCCGGTGTCCTAGCCCTGACTGTTCCCAACCCCCACCTCTGGATCCCGGCCGCCTTCCCCGCCCTCGATCCCTCCAGTGGACCCTCTTTCGTGGTTTACTCACATCCCTAGCTGCGCTTCCCTTGGGTTACTCATCCCCCCCCCCCCGGGGGCTGCTTCCTTCCCGCACCCCCTCCCCCGCCCCCAGCTTGACTAAGTTCCTCTATCTCCGGTTTCCCAACCCCGGGTCTGATCTGAGTGCGAGCTGGCGGGGGAGGGGGCGGGAGGACCCCTCCTGAAGCGCCACCAGCGCCCGATCCCTCCCGTCGAAGCCCTCAAGTCTCAGACGGGCCCTCGGAGGACTGGCGGCCCCCCTCCCTGCGTCCGCAGGGCTGCCCTCTTCCTATTCCCATCCTCCGTGTCTCCCTCCAAAGGGTCCCGACGGCCTGATTTCTCCGAGTCCGCCAGTCTATCCGAGCTCGAAAGCCGGGGTCGGCAGCTGGCTCCCCGGGCCAACCCAGAGACGCCCCTTCCCGGCCTGTGACTCAGTTCTCTCATCTTTAAAATAACGGGGTTGGATTAGCGGGCTGACAGCCCTCACCCCCCAGATCTAGGATCCCCCTGGGGAGCGGGGACCCTGAATGAGGGCGTGCTTGCCCCCAGCTGCCTGTCTCTTCCCCTTTCTCTACCATACTTTATTTCTTCCTGAGTTTCGGTCTGTCTTGGGCTCCCCTCAGGAGAATTACGCGAAGAAGGCTCTTTTTCCCCTCCTTTCTCCAGAAACTCCAGAACCCCCTTCCCAGAATCCTCTGGGTCACCCACCTGGAGCCCGGGCTGAAGCCAGCCACAGGAGGCACAGGGTCAGCGCCCTCATGTCCAGCTAATTGCAAACACTCTCCCCCTCCGCCGGGCTGAGACTGAGCTCGAACCGATTTGTCCCATCTCTTGAGGGAGGTTTCACGCGCTCTCGGACGGGCCGGCTCCTCCCTGAGGCCGCAGGAACTCCCCCTCCCCGCCCCCGCGGCCGAGCCCGGGCCCCTCCTACTCCACGCCCTCTCTCTCCGCCTGCGGCTACCTGGCTCTTTCCCTTTCCCCCATTTCGGACTGCGTCCGCCCGGGTCCCTCCCCCCATCGCTCAGCGTCCCGACGTCCGAGTTCTCCCACCTTCTAGCCCGTTTTCTCTCTCCCTGCGTCTTCCTTCTCCTCCTGGCTCCCTCGTACCTGTCCTCCGTCGGTTTCTTTGCCTGTATCTCCGTCTGCTTTTTCACCTGTCCGTGTCTTCCCACGTCGGGCTGTCTCCCTCTTAAGCTCCTGGTCTCTCTCTGTTTCCCAGCCTCTCTCTCCTCTCCTTGTCCTTCTCTCCAAGTCTCAGTTTCTCTTTCCTTTAGAGAGACTGACCATTTTTAGCATCTGACTCACCATTTCTTCTTCTTCTTCTTTTTAATAGCTTTTTATTTACAAGTTATCTGCATGGGTCATTTTTCAGCATCGACAATTTCCAAACCTTTTGTTCCAATTGCTCCCCTCCTTCCCCCCACCCCCTCCCCCAGATGGCAGGTTGACCGATACATGTTAAATATGTTAAAGTCTAAGTTAAATATAATATAAATATACATGTCCTAACCGTTATTTTGCTGTATAAAAAGAGTGGGATTCTGAAATAGTGCACCATTAGTCTGGGAAGGAAATCCAAAATGCAGGCAGAGAAGAATAGGGGGGTTGGGAATTCTATGGAATGGTTCTTAGTCATCTCCCAGAGTTATTTCTCTGGGTGTAGCTGGTTCAGTTCATTCCTGCTCCATTAGAACTGATTTGGTTCATCTCGTTGCTGAAGAGGGCCCCGTCCATCAGAATGGATCATCGCATAGTGTTGTTGTTGAAGTAAATAATGATCTCCTGGCCCTGCTCATTTCCCTCAGCATCAGTTCCTGTCAGTCTCTCCAGGCCTTTCTGAAATCCTCCTGCTGCTCATTTCTTACAGAACATTAATATTCCATAACATTCATATACCATACTTTATTCGGCCATTCGCCCAATGATGGGCATTCCCTCAGTTTCCAGTTTCTAGCCACTACAAACAGGGCTGCCACAAACATTCTGGCACATACAGGCCCCTTTCCCTTCTTTAGTATCTCTTTGGGGTATAAGCCCAGTAGAAACACTGCTGGATCAAAGGGGATGCACAGTTTGATCACTTTTTGAGCACAGTTCCAAACCGCTCTCCAGAATGGCTGGATGTGTTCACAATTCCACCATGAATGTATCAGTCTGACTTAGCATTTCTTAATTATCTCTGCTAGGCAGGGTGGCAGACAGGGTGCTGGGTCTGAAATCAGGAAGATCTGAATTCCAATCTAGCCTCAACCACCTCCCAGCTGTGTGATCCTGGGCAAATCAACCTCTGTTTGCCTTGGTTTCATCAGCTGCAACAGCTGGCTCTCCCTATCTCGGTGTCTGTGTGAATTTGTTCTTTCCACCTCCCCCCCATCAGCGTCTCTCCCCAAGTCCAGTGTTTGTCTTCCTGTCCAGGTCTCTCCGTCTGTCTCCACCTGTGTCTCTGTGTTCCTCCAGTCTCGCTGAGTCAGGAGCAGCCCCAAGTGCCCCCATCAGCCTCCGGGGAAGGCCCTGGGCTGCGATACTGGATGTGTGACTGATTGAGTCACACTGGGCAGGGCCGGCTCCACCCCAACCACTCACAGAACTCAAATTCCTAGCCCAAAGGACCTTTGTGCCTAATATGGCAGTCTTTAAGAGGGAGAAACTTTGAGAGAAAGAAGGGTTATAGGGAGACACATCCCGGAGCTGAGACTCCAAAGCCGTGGGGATAGGGGGCAGGTAGGGTGTGGTGTGAGGGCTGAGTCAGGCCTCCTGCTCTGTTTCCCCCCAGGAAGTGACCTCAGCTTTGGCCATCCCAGATCAGGCGTGTGTCACCCTGACCCTGACCCTGATCTTCAAAGCCCCCCTCCCTCCCAGCCCCCGGCCCGCCGTTCCTCTTCCAGTCAGCACAGAGGCAGACTGACCCACTCGGAACGGCAGGAGGTAGAGGCGCGTAGCCGGGCTGAGCCCTGCGTGATGTCCCATCAGTCTCCGGGCCTTTGCCTGGCACATGTCGGGGGATCTATACCCGGACCTCCTGCCTCCTCGGAAACTCCTTTCTCTACCTCCTTCCTCACCAGCCTGTTCCTAATCCCCTCCCTCAGTGGCTGGCACCTTCTCTCCCTGCTCCAGATAAACTTGGACTTACTTATGGGGTGGGACCTCACAGGCCACAGTCCCATCCTCATTTCATCAAAGAGGGAAACTGAGGCTGGAGGTGTCAAGCTACTTGTCCAAGCGCTCAAGGGATTTGAATCTAGCTTCAGAGCTCTTTCCCCTTTATCATCCACTGCTCCCCCTCACCGTGTCCGATCAGTTGTAAAGTCTATCGATGGCCATCTCTGCTAATTACACCTGTCACATTCGGCCCTTATCTCCATTCTCCCGCCAACAACTTAATTGCCTCTCATTGGAATCAGTAATTAATTGGTTCCTTTATTCTAGCCTTTCCCCTCTTTCACTCAGCTCCAGAATAATCTGATACACAGATTTCCCCTTCTGGGATTATTACCACCAGGAAGAAACTTCTCTGCCCTGGCAGTCTGGATTTAACCCCCAGGCTTTGGGGTTCAATTTCAGACAAGCTGGCTGAGTTTTGAACCCTTCAGCGTATCTGCTCCCGGTACGACCCCCTTTCCTTCCCAGAATGCTCTTCCTTCTCACTTTGCTGCCTAGAATTCTGCCCTCGGTTACCCTTCCTCCATAACCCCTTTCCTGATAATACCAGCTGAGAATTCTCTCCCTCCCTCTCCCTCCCCCCCCCCCCCCCCCATCTAGAAGGCCAGCTCCTTGGGCGCAGAGCCCTTGGTTTGGGTTTTGTAGTCACTCCTCGTGGAAGGTGCTTAATGTTTGCTGACTGGCAACTCCTCTGAGCTCCTTTCCCTCAGAGCTTCCTGGCGCTGAGAGCACCCCCTCTGTCCAGGGGAGGGGATGAGGGACACCCCACTCTCTGCCTTCTTCCTAGAACAGATGCAGCCCTTCACTGAGCTTCAGCATCTCCTGTGAACATGGAACTGTTACGTATGAGGGGGAGGGGGCTGTATGGAGGGTTTAGGCCCGGACTTCAGGGATTCAGGTCTAACTCCCTCTGGACCTTGGACCTGGGACCTTCCCTTCAGTGGCAGGCAGGCAGATGGGGTTGGGATCCAAGGTCTCCGGGGTTTCCTCTGATTCCAGTCTCCCAGTGTTAGGTCCTGGCTAAAAGCCCTCATGAAAGATCCGATCGGAAAGGAATCAGTTAATCATAGAGTGCAGTTCTGGGAGGGACCCCCCCGATGTCGCTGAGCTCAGTCCCCGAGGGCAGCTCAGTGGTTCAGCGGCTAGATCTCTGGCTCTTCGGTCAGGAGGACCTGAATGTAAATGTGGCCTCCGACACGTCCCGGCTCTGCGATCCTGGGCAAGTCCCTTCACCCTGTTTGCCTCAGTTCCTCATCTATAAAGGGAGGTCCAGAGGGAAATGGCAAATCTCTAGTGTTTCTGCCAAGAAAAGCCCAAGGTGGGTCCCAAAGAGTAGGACACGGCCGAAATGACTGGAAAGCAACCCAGTGTCGTTTAAGCTCGACTGCTACAAAAAATAAAAGTGTGCGATCTTTTGGCTGTTTCCTGCCTGGCTCATGTGGCAGAGAGAGTTCCTCACCATAGCTGAAGGGCCAGGGGAGTGGGCTCAGGGGCTGTGCCCCCAGCCTTCCTGGCTCAAAGTCACCGGAAGCCCAGGACTCAAGGGAAGAGGTCTATGAAGCTGGCGTTTAGTGCCCGGGGCCCGAGACCGGAGGGACAAGGAAGGGCAGCTCGGGCCAGGTCTCCACCTAATACCCCCCTTCTCAGGGAGCACTGAGGTTCAGAGAAGGGAATCTTTCTTTTTTCTTTTTCTTTTTCTTTATTTTATTTTTTTAAGGGAATCTTTGTGAGGTCAGTTAGCCAGAGAACTAAACCTGGAAATCGGCCGGGTCTTTTCGCCTCCTCCAGGGCCCTCCCTCGGCTGGCAGGTCCAGATTGGGCCGGGCTAGCTCAAGGTTGGCGAGTCCCGAGTATGGGGGGGATCCCCACCTCCCTTCTTGCTGCCTGAGGGCCTCCACCCTCTCTCCTCCCCCGTAGGTGTTTGCTCTGGCCAGGCACGCCCTGGGGGAAGAACTAGGGCCTGGTCATACAGGAGCTTGGCCCTCGGAGTTTCCCAGATACCCACCCTGACTCCATTTTGCAGAAAGGCAAATAAAGGCACAAAAAAGATTAGGACTCGCAGAGCTGGGAGCGGGTCCCAGTTTTTCACTTTCTGCCCCCAAACCCCCAGGGCTGAAACAGAGTGAGCCTCCAGCCCAGGGAGCTTCCCACCTCCAGTCCCCATCCCTTCCCCTCGATGCTGTCCAGGAATACACAAATCCACGATGCTGGGTGGGTGGCAGCCCTCCTCCCCCCGGCCCAACCTCGCTCGGGCCTCCTCCCCATTTCCCTATGCACACAGAAAACCTGTTTTTCCATAGCCTTCTAGGGAAAACATTTCCCTCCCTTTCTGGCGTCTGCCCTGCAGGACTGACTGAAGAACAGGGGGCTGGGATGAGCCCCAGAGAGGGCCCCGTTCCCCCCAATTTAGCAGCGACTTTTCCACAGAACAAAAATGAGGAATGGACGGGTGTTTGCTCTTGGTTCCTGAGCAGGAAGACCAAGGCTTCCGTGACTGGTTACAGAGGTCGTTCCTTGCCAGCGTGTGTTTGCCCACCAATGGGCATACAGTAAGCACTTAATAAATGCTTAGAGCGCGCCCACCTTTTATTACATGGGCTGTCATGCAGAACACAGAAGGTCCATTGAGGAGCTTTAGCTCCCAGACCATTTTGAGCAGGAATTCATCTTTTTTGTGTGTTTGCTTTTTATACCATAGACCTGAAGGCCCATTCTCCAAAGGTTTTTAAATGCACAAAACAAAATGCATAGAACGACAAAGGAAATCGGTTATATTGAGGTACAGTTAACAAAATATAAAACAAGTCCAATGATTTAAGGGAACCAATTATATTGAGGCACATTTAGAATATTAAACACATCCGCTGACCCAAGGAAACCAACTTATGTTGAGGCACAGTTTTTTTTTTTATTTTTTAATAACTTTTTATTAACAGAATCCATGCCTGGGTAATTTTTTTACAGCATTATCCCTTGCACTCATTTCTGTTCCGATTTTTCCCCTCCCTCCCTCCACCCCCCTCCCCCAGAGGGCAAGCAGTCCTTTACATGTTAAATATGTCACAGTATAGATACAATATATGTGTGCAGAACCGAACAGTTTTCTTGTTGCACAGGGAGAATTGGATTCAGAAGGTAAAAATAACCCGGGAAGAAAAACCAAAATGCAAACAGTTTATATTCATTTCCCAGTGTTCTTTCTTTGGGTGTAGCTGCTTGTGTCCATCCTTGATTAATTGACACTGAATTCGCTCTCTTTAACAAAGAGAGCCACTTCCATCAGAATACATATATTGAGGTACAGTTAACAAAATATTAAGGAAACAAGTTCAGTGACTCTGGATTAAGAACTGCTGCTAGAACTTTAAAGATGAACTAAGACCTAGAGAAGGTAAATCAACTTTTTATAGAATTATAGGAGTCAGAGGTAGATCGTCTGGTCTGATACTTTACAGATTTTATTTTTAATTATTAAATTTTATCTTTTTCAACTACCACTTTTTTTTTTTTTGCGTGGCTCCCCACCCCCCACTAGGAAAAAAAAAGAAAAGCAAAACATTTGTAATTATTGGTCTCCTTTATTTCAAAAACAAGGGACTAGCTTGATATGGGGCTTCGATGCAGAAGGATCCGAGTTCAAATGCTCCCTCAGGTACGAGACGGTATTTTCATCACTTAACCTCACCTGGAAAATGGGGGCTTTAGGTCCATGTCCACCAAGGTCCCTTTCTGCTGTGCGTCTATGATCTTATGGAAACTGAGGAGAGAGAAAGAAGTGGCCGTGGCCAGGTTTACGCAGGGAATCATGTCAGGCTCCCTGCGGATCCTGGGCTGGCTCAGACCCCGTCTTGAGCGCGGGCCTGAGAAAAGCCTTTTCAGCATCCTTTTGGAATCTAAGGGGTTACTGTGTTCTGGGTGTGGGTGGTGGCCGGCCTCGGCTCCACTGTTTGCTTTTCTATCTCGCCCGGCCCCTGGTACCTGGATAAAAGGACCCAATGCCCTCTGTCCCGACTTTCCTCCCGGGCCCTCCCGTCCTTAGCCACAATGATCTTGGTCCTTGGGCTCCTCTGTATCCTAGTTGCCCCTGGAGGTGAGTAGAGGGGTTTCTCCGGGGGGAGATGTCTGCCTGCCCTTCTATGTTGTGGCTCCCCTCTTTCTCTTCCCTGGAAGCTCTGGGTCCGTGTTCCAGCCCCACCCTGGACTTGAGATATGATGGGGGCCCCTCCGAGCTCCCCCGAGCCTCCGTTTCTTATGGGATGTTGGACACAATGATCTCTAAGGGGTCTTTCCGGCGCTGATCTTCTGTGATCTCAAGAATTCTCTCAGATCTGAGGGAGCTCTCTGGGACTCGGTCTCCTCCAAAAATGAGGGGGTGGATTCTCTCCCGTGACCCTCAGATTCTCCCTCTCATGGTCGCCCCGGCCTCTCCTCCCCTTCCGAACCCCAGCCCCTGCTCCCTCTGCCCAACACGCCTTCCCGCTGGCCTCCCCACTCCCATTTACCCTCTGTCTTGACCCAGAATGATAGCACTGGATTCCAACCGAGAGAACTGGGTTCTGGAGCAAACGACTGCTCTCTCAACTTGGGTCATGGCTTAAAAATCTCTGGGTCTTCTACGGCTCCTCTGTAAGCTGAGGATGACGACCTTGGTGACCTCTAAAGTTCAGGCCAGCTTAAAATCCTATTTTCCTGTTGGTGTATGACTGACCCAGTCATTCCCTTTTTTCTTTTTTTTCTTTCCTTTCCTTCCTTCCTTCCTTCCTATTACATCTTCCCCTCTTTTTCCTTCTCCTCCTTCCTCCTTCCTTTCCTCCCTCCTTTCCTCCTTCCTTTCCTTTCTCCCTCCCTCCCTCCCTCCCTCCCTCCCTCCTTCCTTCCTTCCTTCTTTCCTTCCTTCCTTCCTTCCTTCCTTCCTTCCTTCCTTCCTTCCTTCCTTCCTTCCTTCCTTCCTTCCTTCCTTCTTTCCTTCCTTTCCTTCCTTCTTTCCTTCCTTCCTTCCCTTCCTCTCTCCCTCCCTCCTTCCTTCCTTATTTATTTATCCCATTTCTCTGCAAAATGGGGCACAAAGAGTAATCCGGGATTCTTCCTCCCTTTTTTTTGTCATGGGCTCCTTAGACGGTCTGTGGAAGTCTAGGAATCTCTTCTCAAATCCCCCTTTTTTTACTACTTGAAGGAAATGATAGATGTTCAGGGTGCAGTTCTCTCCCCGCCACGAGCCCCGCGTTAAGAACTCCCGGATGGATGCATCTCTGACCGCGTCACCACTGGGAGCCTCTGATCCCGGGCCACGGGGAGCGGGCGGCCCCTGCCAGTTTCTGGGCCCGTCCCCCTCCTGTGCGGTGGAGGGGAGCGGGCCAGTGTCTCCCATCACGGTCTCCCACGACTCTCTTCTCCAGCTTCCAGCTCCAATCGGACGACATGCCTGTCCTGCTCCGACCCGGGAAAGTGCCACGAGATCACGTGCTCCCTGAACCAGAGCTTCTGCCTTCTCAACTACTCCGGCTCCGGTGCGGGGAAGGCCCTGGGGAGGGGGGCCGGTGGGGGCAGGGACGGGAGGGGCCTGGGAGCAGCCCCCGGATTTAGGGACGGGGAGGGAATGGCCAGGAAGGGGAAGGGCCGGGTGAGAGGTCGGGGGCAGGGGGGGAGGCGGCGTTTTGGAATGGGAGGGAGGGGGGCCTCTGATCGCACCCCCTGATGCTGTCCCCCCACCGCTCCACCCGCAGACAAAGAACTCTTGAAGAACCTCTGCATGGATAAGCAGACTTGCTGGGATTATGTGCACCAGCTGAACAATATGTCCCATACCAACGTCTCCTGTTGCCAAGGAAACTGCTCAGGTATGGTCAGCTCCAAGGGGAGGAGGGAAGGGGGAGGACCGGGGTGCCCCAGGAGGAGGACCACAGTGCCTCAGGGGGAGGATCACAGTGCCTCAGGGGGAGGACCAGAGTGCCCCAGGAGGAGGACCACAGTGCCTCAGGGGGAGGACCAGAGTGCCTCAGGGGGAGGACTAGAGTGCCTCAGGGGGAGGACCACAGTGCCTCAGGAGGAGGACCAGAGTGCCTCAGGGGGAGGACCAGAGTGCCTCAGGGGGAGGACCAGAGTGCCCCAGGAGGAGGACCACAGTGCCCCAGGGGGAGGACCACAGTGCCTCAGGGGGAGGACTTCGGGGGCCCTAGGAGGAGGAGGAATCTCCCGAGGGGAGGGGTGGAGTCCCAGCCACTGACTGAACCTGACTGTGACAGGAAGTTCTGGAGAACTTTTAGGCCCTGCCCCCTCCCCCTCCTGCCTCTAAGCCCCCTCCTCGCTCTCTCCGCAGAACCCACCACCACCTCAGGGGAACACAAGAACACCACCTGTTTCTCCTGCCCAGACTCTGGGCCCTGCCACAGCTTCCTCTGTCCTGCCGGGAAGGACACCTGCCTCAGCATGGTGGAGGCCCAAGGTGAGTGGCCGGAGTTGCCCCGGAGCTCCCTGGGGGCCCACGAGCGCCCTTTCCTGGCCAGGGCAGAACTCCTGGGCCGGCCGTCCTTGGAGCCGGGACTGCTGTTGGTGCAAAGGCCTGTGCGGGGACGGGGAGGAGCCTCCCTCGTGTCCCCCCCGCTGAAGCCCAAGGGGATCTCTGACTCCCTCCGTGGCCTGCAGAGAGTCCCAGCCGCCTTCCAGAGCCCGGAGAGACAGAGACAGAGACGCAGAGAGAGCTGAGAGACAGAGGCAGAGCAGGGGGAGACAGGAGGGGAACGGGACAGAGAGACAGGGAGGAGATAGTAGGGGGGACGGGGAGGAGAAAGCCCGAAGGGAAAAGGAGGCAGAGGCAGAGCAGGATGGGGGAGAGACGGAGGAACGCCGAGTCACAAGTCTCCAGTTGGAATTCTGATTCTGTTTAATTTGTCAGGCGTCTAGCGATGGCTCTCTTTGGCAGCCTGTGAGCCCGGGGCCACTGGGTGCAAACCGAGCCCCCCTCCCCCTCCGGGGCTCAGGCTCAGTGTGAAGGGGGATTTGGACCGGAGGCCTCCTAAGGTCCTTATGATCCCAGAGACAGGAGGCACGTGGGGAGGAAGGATGGCGGAAGGAAGCACAGGGGAGAAAGAACAAGGATTGCCGGGGCCCCTGGGAGGGGGGGGTGGGGAGGGGTTCGGGCACCCGCTTCCTGTCCCGGGGGACACTTCCCCCCCAAGGCCACTGGCGGCTGAGAGGAGGAAGGGAGCCCGGGGGAGGTCCCAGCTGCTGGCCTCCGGCTGAGCTCCGTCCCCTCCCCCCGCTCTCCCCCCAAGGTGACTTTCGGGGGAAGGACAAGCCTGTCTTCAGAAGGCAGGGCTCCTGCGTGGCGCCGGGGGACTGCCGGCCCGGGGTTTACAGCCTGTCTTACAGCCCCAGCTGGAGCTTCTGGGCGAATGTCACCTGCTGCAGCGGCGGCCACTGCGGTGAGCCCTCCCAGCCAGGTACGTGTGCCCGGGCAGGGCGGGGGCAGCGAGAGAGAGAGAAACGGCTCAGGGGGGTCAGGGGGCAGCGAGAGAGGGAGAAACGGCTCAGGGGGGTCGGGGGCCAGTGAGAGAGGGAGAAACGGCTCAGGGGGGTCGGGGGGCAGTGAGAGAAGGAGAAACGGTTAAGGGGGATCAGGGGGGTTGGGAGGGCAGGCCCATGAGACAGCCCCCCACCTTCGGTGCTGCTCCCCAGGACCAGATGCCCCTTAGCACCAACCTCCTGAAGGGCGGGTGTGTGGGGCGTAGGGTGTCTGAGAGCACGGAAGCCAGGGACCGGCCTCCGAGACTCCGGGGAGCCTTCTCTGAGGGGTTCCTCTCCTGTACCCCCCAGAGTCCCTGCCGAAGGGTACCGCCAGTGACTTCCTGTGTCCCGTCTGCTCCCCAAACGAGCCCTCCTGTGATGAAAACTCATACATGCTCTGCTCTCGAGGAGAGACTTCTTGTGTTAGCGTGAACGTGGCTCAGCTCGGAGGTAACGGGCATGGGAGGAAGGAGGGAGAGACGATGGAGAGGCAAGAGGGTTTGGGGGCCCCCAGCCAGGAGGGCCTGGGACTGGACGTAGGGAAGAGGGAGCTGCTCAGTCTCTGGACAAGTAGCCCTTCCCCCTTTGCCCATCCATCTTTAAAATGAAGGGATAGAGTCCCAGCCCTGAAGTCGGGAGGACCTGAGTTCAAATCTGGTCTCAGACACTTAACGCATCCTAGGGACCCTGGGCAAGTCACTTAACCCCAGTTGACTCAGCAAAACAGACAAAGAAATAAATGAATAAAATGACGGCATCAGACCTGAAGGTCCTGGCTGGTGCTCCGGGAGGGGCCATTTTCTGCCCCCGGGCTGGTGGGCTCCAAACTCCCCAATCCATCCTCTCCCCAGGGAATCAGAGAAGCCTCTTCCGAGGGTGCGGCTCGAAGGACCTCTGCCAGCTGCCCGAGAACCTCACCCTGGGTCTGGACTACCAGCTTGTCGGGAAGCCCAACTGCAGCTCCTCCCGGCGGGCCGTGCTGGGCTCCAAGTGCCGGCACAACGCAGCCGCTGGCCCTGGGGGAGGCGCTCTCCTCCCGGCCCTGCTGGCCGCGGGGATGGCCGCTTGGCTGGCCTAAGCCTTCCCACCACCCTCCCCAGCCCAGCTAGGAGCAGCCGCCTGTTCTGACAGCAGGGGCTCACCTCGAGTCTAGAATCCTTCAGAGCCTGCTGGGACAAACCCCAGCTCGGAGGACCCCGCCCCAAATCTCAGAACCCCGAGGCGTGCACAGCAGCCAATAAATTATACATCGGTCAGTTTCCTCAAACGGCCAATGTCTCTTCTCAACTTCTCTCCCTCCCTCTCCCGCTCGGCTCGTCCTTCACACCTGCGCTGGGTCCTCGGCTCCTCTGGGAATTTTTAGTCCCCAAGGGGCAGCCTTTGAGCCTGACATTCTCTTTGAAGACTGAGGAGATGGGGCCTGGGGCTGCTTGGGAGGAGAAGGCAGCTGGGGAGTCTTGGGGTTCAGGAACCTCGAATTGCTGTTAGGCTAAACTGAACCCATGTTTTATTCAGGACCCGGTACTGGTCCTAGGCTGCCTGAAAGTGGCTTGGGCTGAGCTGATGGGCCGATGGGCTCCGTGGCTAGACAGGACGCCTTACCTCCCATTCCGGGAAATCCTCCTGGAGCACCTCCAACAGCAGCAGCTCTCCACCTGGAACTTCTCAAGGCGTCGCATATACCATACACAGGCACAGAATCATGGGAGGGCTTGGGAGTCGGGACTTTGGTTCAAATCCTAGGTCGTTTCCCTACTCCATCTCACTTCCTAGCTCTGTGATCTTGGACTTAATCTCTTTAGACTTGTTTCCTCATCTGTCCAATGAGGATGCCTTAATTTCTCAGTACTTCTAAACCTCCAGTCTCGCTCCGACCCTTTCCATTCAGTTGAAAAAACCAAGGACTAAAGAAGGAAACGAACACGGCAAAGACCACCTAGGCAAATTTTGTTAGAAGGTGCAGAGAGAGAAAAATGATGAGAGAGACAGAGACAGACAGATAGACAGACACACACACACACAGCCAGAGAGAGAGAAAAACTACAGGGAGAAGAATTTCTCAGCACTTCTAAACCTTCAGTCTCACTCCAACCATTTCTATTCATTTAAAAAAACCAGGACTAAAGAAGGAAATGGACCCGGCAAAGACCACCCAGGCGAATTTTGTTAGAAGGTGCAGAGAGAGAAAAATGATGAGAGAGACAGAGACAGAGAGATAGACAGACACACACACACACACACAGCTAGAGAGAGAGAAAAACTACAGGGAGAAGAATTTCTCAGCACTTCTAAACCTTCAGTCTCACTCCAACCATTTCCATTCATTTAAGAAAAACAGGACTAAAGAAGGAAATGGACCCGGCAAAGACCACCCAAGCGAATTTTGTTAGATAAGGAAGAGAGGGAAAAATGATGAGAGAAACAGAGACAGAGACAGAGACAGATAGACAGACACACAGCCAGAGAGAGAGAGAAACAACAGGAGAAGGATTTCTCAGCACTTCTAAACCTCCAGTCTCACTCCAGCCATTTCCATTCAATTGAGGAAACCAGGACTAAAGAAGGAAATGGACACGGCAAAGATCACCCAGGCAAATTTTGTTAGGAGAGGCAGAGAGGAAAATGATGAGAGAAACAGACAGACAGACAGACACACACACACACACAGCCAGAGAGAGAAAAACACAAGGAGAAGAAGAGGAAAAAGGGAGAAGAGAGAGAGAGAGAGACAGAGAAAAAGAAAGAGACGGGAAAGGGAGGAGAGGTAGAGAGGAGAGAGAAAGGTGAATAGGACAAGGAGAGAGACATTCATGTATGTGACTGACATCTCTCTAGTAGGCCGTGGGTTTCCCTAGACTGTGAATTCCTTAAACATAAAGAGACCATGTCTTATTTACCTCAGTTTCCTGTATGGAACCCTGTGCTCAGTGGTAGTTCAGTAACTGTTTGCTGAAAGAATCAAGGGCCAATCATTTGGTCAGTGGGGGGACCCATCTCTCCCTTCCCCTCCCCCCTCGGGCTCCACTCATGAGGTCACCCCAGTGGGCATTGTTGGCCTGGGTCCCTGCTGGTGTTACCCGGCTGGGCGGGGCCAGCCAATCAGCCGCTAGTCCCTCTTATAATGGCCCCTAGCAACGGGGTATGAGTCCAGGCAAACGGGGAGAGACCCCGTGGGCGGGGAGAGTCTGAGGGGTGTGGGAAATTCCTCTGTGAATGTGAGTTGATTTGGGGGGAAATGGTACCCAATGTGGGTGAGAAAGGGCAATTCCGAGGGAAGAAGGGAAGAGAAGTCCCGGGTACTTAGACGCTAGGTCCAATTCTCCCGGTTGCCCTTTGGATCCCCGTAGTCTCAGCCACCCAGAGCCAATCACACGGTGGAGGGGAGGAGGGAGCCCAGGGTTAGGTAGCAAGAGCTCAACCTCATTAAGTTCTCCAACAGACCCCGAAAACTTGGGAGAGGAGAGGTCTGGTCAGGGCCAAGAGGAAAGAGTCCGCTTCTCGGTCTAGTCTTGATGGAGCCGCACGGCTGCCCCTCGGTTTCTCGAGATGAGAGACCGTCGGGTTTGAGGCAGAGTCCATATGGGCCTGGGCTGAGCTCTCTTGCCTGTGCTAGCTGTCTCAGAGATGCTAGGCCCTTCGTGGAAACGAGGGCAGGAGAAATCGGGGGGCTGTGGCCAAGTCCCACTCCACAGTTCCTTCTCCAGACCCCAGCTGTTAGCTCTGTTGCTCCGATGCCCCAGACCCTGCTCAGAAAAGAGAAATCCCCGGTGTGGGGAGTTTGAGCCCAATCCCCTCTATCAATTCAGATAGCCCGTGGAGAGAAGTTTGGGGTGTGGGAAGAAGGGTTTCCTATGAGGTCCCCACCTGAATACCTGGAGCTCTCTACGAAGGGCTAGATCCTAGACGTGGGAGTCCAAGGCCCTTTGTCCCACGGGCCCTCCGGACTGCTTATTCAAACACTCGGAACTTTTCGAGGTCGAGAGAGGCGGAGGGAGGTGGTGGCCGGGCCGTGGCCAGGCCAGGGTGGGAGGGAACCAGCCTTAGCCCCTGAAGTATCTCAAGTGAGGAGGGGTCGGGGTGAGTGGGAGAGGGGCAGAGAAGCGAGACTGTGATTCTGTTGACTTTTTATGGACTGTGGCTTGCTGCTTAGACAATCCCGGGCCCCCCATGCACCAGAGGAGGGGAAGACAGCTTATAAGTGTTGGAAGGGTGTGGTTGGGGTCCCCTTCCTTCATTTCCATACTCAATCATACTCAAACCCCACCTCCAAAAAAAAAAAAACACAAACAAACAAAAACTCCAGAGCCATCCATGAGACTGGGGGAAGGAATGGGACGTAGAGCTAATTCCCCCGTCTCTTTGGAGAGACTGACTGATAAACTGTCACTCCTGGACCCCATGCTTACAGGGGAGAAATAGTCGGAGTTCCCCACATTCTATTGCTTATATATCTCCTCTCATCTCAGACTTCCTGGTCTTCCATCTCCTGGGGACCCTGAGATAGAAACAAAGGCAAAATGGAAGGGGATCCAGGAAGAGAGGAAGACATAGGGTGGGGAGATCCAATGGAAAGGAACCCAGAGAGGAAGAGATGGGATGGGGAGATCCAATGGAGGAGGACCCAGAAAGAGAGGAAGACCTGGGATGGGGAGATCCAGTGGAAGGGGACCCAGAGAGGAAGACATGGGATGCAGAGATCCAATGGAAGGGAACCCAGAGAGGAAGACATGGGATGGGGAGATCCAATGGAAGGGAACCCAGAGAGGAAGACATGGGATGGGGAGATCCAATGGAAGGGAACCCAGAGAGGAAGACATGGGATGGGGAGATACGGTGGAAGGGGACCCAGAGAGGAAGACATGGGATGCAGAGATCCAATGGAAGGGAACCCAGAGAGGAAGACATGGGATGGGGAGATCCAGTGGAAGGGGACCCAGAGAGGAAGACATGGGATGGGGGAGATCCAGTGGAAGGGGACTCAAAAAGAGAGGAAGACATGGGATGCAGAGATCCAATGGAAGGGAACCCAGAGAGGAAGACATGGGATGGGGAGATCCAGTGGAAGGGAACCCAGAGAGGAAGAGATGGGATGGGGAATTCCAATGGGTGGGCCATCTCAGGGAATCATCCCTCCCTTTGGTAATAAAGGGGAGAAATGGGGGTCAGAACCATGGGCTCAGAGATCTCTCAGACAGGAAGGGACTTTTAGTCTGACCTCTAGTATTTTACAGAGAAGGAAACTGAGGTCTAGAGTATGAGAGGATTAAAAGCTGGGATCCACATGCCCTATCATTGGCGCCATGTTGGGGTCAGACCAAACTGCCTCGTGGGTCTAAATGTGAAAGGCTGTGGGAATGACAATAGTTCTGGAGTTAAAAGATCCCACCTGAGTGGTGAGATCTCCTATCCTTCATCTTCTGTGGCCTCAGTTTCCCTTCCCTGTAGGGACTGGCTGAAGCTGGTTCTCCCAGTCCTTCCCCAGTCTTAATGTCTACTGCTTCCCGAGCCAGCTGCCCACTGATTTGCTCTGAGAGTCCCTCCATTGCTTTCTTTACCTGTCGGGAAACTGGGAGAAGAATCCCTGCTTTCCCGGCAAAGATGGTAGGCAGCGAGACTGAAATGAGGATGGGGCAAGGCCTCCAGAAACCCCAGATGTAAGGAGGTCCCGCACCCTCACGCAGACGGGAGCGTCTGGGGGCCGGGCAGGGGGACGAGAAGGCAGAGCCCGAGGAGAGAAGAGGGGAACAGGATCCGCAAGCGAGCGGCCGAGCTGGGAGCCGTTTCAGGCCCATCCGTCAGGGACGGGCCGCCCGGCCAAGGGCCCGGTCAGAGACGCCGGGTCAGAGACCCCGCCATCCGCCGGTGCTTCCGAGGCTACCTCCCGTAGCGTAGCCTGGGTAAGGGAGGGGACGGGGCGTTTGCTGGGCCGCTGGGGCCGGCCGCCTTTCCGCTAACCGCGTCTCCGTCCCCCCTCCCCGTCTCTCTCTCTCTCTCTCTCTCCCTCCCGCCCGTCTCAGGGCCTAGGTGGTGTGAGCGGCCTGCCCCCTACCCCAAGGAGCACACGCATCGAGACTCCCCCACTCCCCCCCACTCTCCCCAGGGGCGCAATGGCGTCCAAGTCACAAGCCCCCCCGACCGAGGAGGAGAGCACCATCCTCATGGCTAAGGAAGAGCTCGAAGCTCTTCGGACGGCCTTCGAGCTGGGGGATATCCCGAAGGCTGCCTCCCGCCTCCGGGAGCTTCTGGGCTCAGCTGAGAGTAGCCGCCTCGATGTGGGCGTGACCGGCGAGTCCGGGGCCGGCAAGTCTTCCTTGATCAACGCCCTTCGAGGGATCGGGGCCGAGGATCCCGGCGCGGCTCGGACTGGCGTCATCGAGACCACAACCCAGCCCACCCCCTACCCCCACCCCCAGCTGCCTGAGCTCATGCTGTGGGACCTGCCAGGGGCCGGCTCACCCGGCTGCCCAGCCGACAAGTACCTGAAGCAGGTAGACTTTGCTCGCTACAATTTCTTCCTCCTGGTCTCACCCCGCCGCTGTGGGGCCGTGGAGACCCGGCTGGCGACCGAGATCCTCCGTCAGGGCAAGAAATTCTACTTCATCCGCACCAAGGTGGATGAGGACCTGGCGGCTTCTCGCACCCAGCGCCCCTCGGGCTACAGCGAGAGCGCTGTCTTACAGGAGATCCGAGACCACTGCGCGGAGCGCCTGCGAGCCGCCGGCGTCCAGGACCCCCGGATCTTCCTCGTGTCCAACCTGTCGCCGGCCCGCTACGACTTCCCTCTGCTGGTGGCCACCTGGGAGCGGGAGCTGCCGGCCCACCGCCGCCACGCCGGGCTGCTGTCCCTGCCCGACATCTCCCTCCAGGCCCTGCAGAAGAAGAAGGATGCCCTGCAGGAGCAGGTGCTGAAGACCGCGCTGGTGTCCGGGGTCATCCAGGCCTTGCCCGTGCCCGGGCTGGCGGCCGCCTACGACGACGCCCTGCTGATCCGCTCCCTGCGGGGCTACCACCGCAGCTTCGGCCTGGACGACGACTCCCTGGCCAGGCTGGCCGAGCAGGTGGGCAAGCAGGCCGGCGACCTGCGCTCCGTGATCCGCTCGCCCCTGGCCACCGAGGTCTCGCCGGAGGCGGTGCTGCGCATGTACGCCCAATCATCGGACGGGGCCATGCGCGTGGCCCGGGCCTTCGAGAAGGGCATCCCCGTGTTCGGGACACTGGTGGCCGGGGGGATCTCCTTCGGGACCGTCTACACCATGCTACAGGGCTGCCTTAACGAGATGGCCGAGGACGCCCAGCGTGTCCGGATCAAAGCCCTGGAAGAGGAGGTCACCTCCCCTGGCTCCGACGCCCGCCTCGACGTCGCCAGCGGGCCCGGGTTGGAGAAGAGGGGGGCAGGCGAGGGCGGCGGGGAGGATCCTCCAATCTCAGCCCGCCGGAAGCTTGGACTGCTGCTCAAGTACATTCTGGAGAGCTGGAAAAAACGGGATGGGGTCGAAGACAAATAAAAACGGCCACCTCTCCCCCAAAGAAAGAAAACCCCCCTCCTGACCACTCCACCCCACCATCCCCCATTCCCATTCCCCCACCCCTGTCCCCTGTCCCTACCAAAAAAAAATTCATGTGAAGAAACCAATGGAAGGCTCCCGACTGCTTCCAGACCGGCCGGGGCCCGGCGCGGGAGGGAGGGAGGGGGGAGTGTTGGGATGGAGGGGGGGAGGGGGAAGAGAGGGAGAGGTGTTGGGATGGCGCGGGGGGGGGAGGGGGAAGAGAGGGAGGGGTGTTGGGATGGAGCGGGGGGGAGGGGGAAGGGAAGGGGAGAGGGGTGTAGGGATGGAGCGGGGGCGGGGAAGGGAGGGAGGGGTGTTGGGATGGAGTGGGGGGGAGGGGGAAGAGAGGGAGGGGTGTTGGGATGGAGCGGGGGGGAGGGGGAAGAGAAGGGGAGAGGGGTGTCGGGATGGAGCGGGGGCGGGGAAGGGAGGGAGGGGTGTTGGGATGGAGCGGGGGGGGGAAGGGAGGGAGGGGTGTTGGGATGGAGCGGGGGGGGGGGGAGGAGAGCCCATTCAAGGGCTGGTTTCACTTTCTCTGTCCCATAGACGCGTCCTTGCGGGGAAGGGGGCCACTAGGGAGACGGGGATTCCCGGCGGGAAGCAAGTGTAAACGAGGGAAATTAGAACTGGGGAACCTGCAGAAAAGGCGTCCCTTTGGGGCGACCTCCCAACCCCCCAAAATCTCTCCTTCTGTGGATTCCTAAGGGACCTTTGATGGCAATCCTCTGGCTCCACGCCAACACCCCCGCCCCCTCCTTCGAAGATTCCCCCTCCCCCTCCCCGAGGAGCCAACCAATCAGCGTTCGTTTCTCAATACAATGGACCCTAGCAACAGGTCTGGCCGAGAAGCCAACAGAATCGGTGGGGATAAGATGCTCCAGCACTAGAAGAGGAAGCACAAGAGGGGCCAGGGTCAAAGGAAGGCCCTGCTAAATGTGAGTTAGGGAGGGGGCTGATGAGGCAGAATCGCCCCCGGCCCCCAACTCCCTGCCCCCACCCCCTTCTATACCCTTCCAGCGGGAAGTTTCAGAGGAGTTTCAGCCCCTAAAAACTCCCTAAACTCCCCCCAACTGGCCCCAGTCCAGTGTGGCTCAGCCCCGGCCCCTTTCATGCTCCATCTCTGCAAAGGGCAACTCTGG
Organism: Antechinus flavipes; assembly: GCF_016432865.1. Classification (NCBI taxonomy): domain Eukaryota; kingdom Metazoa; phylum Chordata; class Mammalia; order Dasyuromorphia; family Dasyuridae; genus Antechinus; species Antechinus flavipes. Next base: position 619,402,158 of record NC_067400.1, read on the forward strand.
GGAAGGATTTTTTTTTTGGGGGGGGGGGGAAGGCGCATGAATCTGTGTAACGGTGGTCGGAAGGCTTTCTGAGTGACTGAGTAGTGAGGGGTCTGTGGCCTGGGCTGGGATTTGGGCCAGGTAGGAAGTTCTTGAGGATGATTGGGAGGGTAATTTAGGCTGGTGATTATTGTGACTTTGTGATGGTTACTTGGTTGGCTGAGTGAACACAGAATGAGCTTTTGGCCCGGCTTTTACTGCTCTTTTTTGGGGGGTGTGTGTGGGAGAAAAAGAGACAGAGATAAGAGACAAAGAAACAGAGACAAAGAAACAGAAACAGGGAGAGACAGAGACACAGAAAGAGACAGAAACAGACAAATAAGAGACAGATACAAAGAAACAGACACATAGAGCGACAGAGAAAGGGAAAGTGTGAGAGAGAGTGAGAGTACCTGTGTTAAAGCATCTCTCTCACTTCAGCCTCCTGGGGCCCCCACTCTGTTAAGCCGGGGGAGACTCACTACTTGTCCTCTTGTTGAGGACTCGGAGAAGAGCGCCAACAGTCAATAAGCAATAAGGACCGACTGTGTGTCAGCCATACAGAGGAAGGCAAAAGACAATGTCTCCTGTCAAGGAGCTTACGGTCTGAGGGAGAGCAGCACAAACCCAGCTACGATCGAGTTAGAGACGAGTTAGAGAAACTGGAAACAAAATGCTGGTACTGGGAGGGCTCACAAAAGATTTCCTGGACAGAGGGAGATTTTAGCTGGAACTTCTTTTTTAATTATTATAGCGTTTTATTGACAAAACACATGCACGGGTAATTTTTCAGCATTGACCTTTGCAAAACCTTCTGTTCCAACTTTTCCCCTCCTCCCCTCCCCCCTCCAGATGGCAAGCGGTCCCATCCATGTTAAATATGTTAAAGTATATGTTAAATTATATATATATATATATCTTTTAGCTGGAACTTGCAGGAAGCAGACGTGAGGAGAGCAGAGGACCAGCCAGGAAGCCAGGGCCTCTCAACCGAAGGAAACAGAGATGAGGAGGCTCAGAAGAGAAAGCAGAGTGGAGGGGGAGGACAGGGAATGAGGACTTAAGAGTCTTCCAGCTTCACAGCTTTATGGGATCCATTTAGAGCTAGTTTGTTTAGAAACCTCACTTTACAGATAAGGAAACTGAGGCTCAGAGGGAGGATCGATCACATGGAGAGGGCCATGGGATCCTAGAGCTACAGCTGGAAGGGACCTTCAAGGCCATCTAGTCATATTTGCTCACTTACAGATGAGGAAACTGAGACAGGGGGAAGTGGTTTGTCTGGTCAGTTCAGATGGCAAGCAGAAGATTTGAACCCAGGACCACTGACAACAAATTTACCCTTTCCCACTGTCTCCTGGTAGTACATGCATTACTATCCCTATTTTACCGAGGAAACCAGCTCAGCAAGGGACGGAAAAATAATTGTTCAAGATTAAGCACAGCTTGTGAAATTTGGAGGCAGGAAAGGTGCCCTAGGATCCAGAGCAGCCAAATCTGGACCAAACTTCCTTCCATCCGAGTTGGAAGAGACCTTAGGGGCCATTTAGGCCGATCCCTTTATTTTACAGAAGAAACCGTTACTGAAAAAAGGCGTCAGGGAACTTGCCCAAGACGGGGACTCGGGGCTCTGAGCTCTTGTAAGATCCCGTCTCTCCCGGGACGGCCCCAGGAGCACTGGGATCTAGGTGCTTCAGGCCACTCGGGCCTAGGTCCTTGACAGGGTTGGCCAGAAGCAGGGCTCCCAGTCTCAGGCAGGCAGGGCTCCAGCCCGCAGGAAGCATTAGTGCTTCAGGCAACTGAAGGGAGTGAGCTGGGGGAGGGAGAAGGTGGGGGAAGGCCCGGCTTGTTTTCCGGCCAGTTCGCCTGCCCTGGTTCCCAGGAGTCTTTCTCCCCAGTCACGTCTCTGATGCTCTCTGGAGAAGGGGGGCTTGCTGGGGGCTGGGATGTGTGTGGCAGGATGGGCCAGGAAACCCCCGCCCGTGACAGAGGTGGGGGATCCTTCTCACACTCAGGGCCTCGCTCAAGCGCATTCACACCTGGGACTCCCTGCGGGGATGCGACTCCACACTCTCACTATTAGAATCCAAGGGCAGATTATTAGAGTAATGGGCAATGTGGCAGCAGCCAAGGGCGAACTTGCCTTGGGATCGGATTTGAGCCCTGTGTTCCATACACGTCTCAAACCTGAGCAGGTTTCCGGAGCTGTTTTGCCTCCATGGAAGAGCCCCCCACACAAGGAGAGCTCTGCCCCCAGAGAGCATCATTTTGAACACAATCTGAGCTCACCCGGGTAGGAACTCCCAGTATGGGAAAGCTGTCTGCCCGAAGTGATTTGCACCATTCTTCAGGAGAGAATTACCCGAGGCCGTTTGTCCAGGGTCGCCCAGTACTGCTCACCCTGTGAGCCAATGAGTTGTTGTGATGGATTCCACCCTGACTTAGCTCAGACACTGCCTCAGATCCTTCCCCTCATGGCGCTTCAGTCATCTCCAGGGTGTCCGCTCCCTCCCACCCCATTGGGAGTTTCTTGGGCAGAGGCTGACGTGGTCCGTCCTTCCTTTTTCCAGCTTATTTTGCAGATGAAACTAAGACAGTTAAATGACTTTCCCATCACACGGCTACTAAGCCTCTGAAACCAGATCTGAATCCAGGTCCTCCCGACAGAGCTACCCACACGGCAGCTAGCTGCCCCATTAAGCAAACTCTCCTTTACTGACAGCCAGGATGGACCCGAGGGACGCAAGGCCGGAGCTTTCTAAGCCTGAGGCCGGAGCTTTCCAAGTCCAAGTCCAAGGCCGGAGCTTTCTAAGCCTGAGGCTGGAGCTTTCCAAATCCAAGTCCAAGGCCAGAGCTTTCTAAGCCCGAGGCCAGTCTTCTGTGCAAGGTACAGAGGCAGCCTCTGTACGTGGGACACAGTCATGCTCTGGCGTAGTAACGAGGTAGATGTCAGTAGATGCATTGTTTCCTCTACTGAGTATTTCCTCACATGCCTTCACCCTAAGTATTCCTTCTAAGGCCTTTTTAGCAGAACCCCCGCTCCGTTTTCAGCCAGCTGGGATGTGCCTGGGAATAAGAGACTCCGGCCCCTGAGGATCAGCCTCTACGAGCTTCCGGAGGCTCATTACCAGATTTGCCACAGCGTGAAAATCATCCCGTGAAATGGAGGGGGTTGGGGGCAGCCAGGGGATGCAGTGGATGGAGCACCAGCTGTGGAAATCAGGAGGACCTGGGTTCAAATCTGACCTCAGACACTTAACACTTCCTGACTGTGACCCTGGGCAAGTCACTTAACCCCAACTGCCTCCACAAAAAATAAAATAAAATAGAGGGGGTTACCATCTGTACTGGTGGAGACAGTCCCTACCGGGGTGGAATCACATCTCAAGGTAGTAAGGGACATCTATTATTACTATTTTTCAATAATTCAATTCACTCCACTTCAGTTCAACTGTTTTTAAGTCCTTATTATGCATCAAGAATACAGGATGTATAAGAGGAGCCAAATCAGTTGCTTGAGAGGGAGTATATAAAATAACCCTGGAAAGACAGACTAGATTATGAAATACTTTAAAAGCCCCAATAGAGGAGTTTGGATCTTATTTCAGAGGGAGCTGGGAGCCACAGCAGTTTCTTGAGCCAGGGGAGCAACACTCAAGATCTAGTTACTGAGGAAGTTTTGATGAAGATAGGATAGTAGGTTTTCCTTTTCCCACCCACCTCCCACCTCCATTCAGTAAATACCAGCAGCTCCCTATTACTTCTGGGATCAAATAGAAAATCTCTGTTGGGCTTTTGGAGCCTTTCCTGTGCTGGGCCCTTCTACCTCTCCGGTCTTTGGCCCCTCTTTGTGCCGCGTGCTGTAGAATAGAGAACCCAACAGCCCATCTCTCCTCCCCTCGGCACTGGTGGCCCCCGGGCCTGGGAGGCTCTGGGAACTAGCTCTTAGTTTCTCTGGACTCCTTCGCTCTCAGCTTGGAGCCCAGCCCCTCAAGAACACATCTCCCTGCTTTCCCTCCCCCTCCCTCCTTCTCTCCCTTCCATCCCTTTCCTTCCTTCCTCCCTTCTTTCCTTCCTGCCTTCCTTCCTCCCTCCTTAACCTCCCCCTCTCTCCCCTCTCCCTCCTTCTCTCCCTCTCTTCCCTTCCTTCCTTCCTCCCTCCTTCCTTCCCCCTCCCTCTCCTCTCCCTCCTCCTCTCCCTCCCATCTCTTTCCTTCCTTACTCCCTTCTTTCCATCCCTCCTTCCTTCCTTCTCTCCTACCCTCCTCCCTCCCTTGTGCTTACATCCCATGTTCTAAGTCCCTGCTCCCTCCCTCCCTCCCACCCTATCCTCCTTCCCGCCCTCCCTCCCTCCCTTTCTTCCTTTCAGAGGGACACAGACAGAAAAAGAGACTGACAGAAAAAAACCACACAGAGAAAGAGACAGATGAAGAGGGAGAAAGGGAGGGAGGGAGAGAGATGGAGAGATAGAGAAACACACAGACAGAGGCAGAGGCAGAGACCCGGGAGAGCGAATCCCTCTTGTCCAGAGCGCTAGAGAAGCCAGACGGTGGGTGCTGAGAAGCGACACTGAGGACAGGAAGGTTTTTCTCGAGGGTGGCTGGTTCCCAGGTGACGGTGGGGGAGCGGTGCGTGCCGGGAAGGGTGCTTTGTTTTGAAAGGATGGGGGGAGTTTGTTGTGGGGAGGGGATGAGGAGGTGATTCCACAGCGGCTCCCAGCACCTCCCCCTCCCCTCTGCCCTAGGACCACCCTCATGGGCTCACTCCAGAGAAAGTCCCTCTCCCCTTCTCCAGAGAGTCTTCCCATTTTCTTCTCTGCTCCCCTCGGCTCCCCTCACCCCCGGAGGACGTCTCAGATCCCCTGCCTCACTGGGTGCCCAGATCGTTCCCCAAGCCTCCACTTTCCCATCTACAAAATGGAGCCAACAATGGCCCTACATACATCTCAGAACTATGTGAGGCGCTCATGAGGTCATGGCCGGGATAACTCCACGGAAATGGAAACCCTTATTACTGTCATTGCTTTGGTGGGAAGGATGCTGATAAGGAGAGGAAAGACTTTTGGCCTCAGGGTCCAGGGTGACCCAAGGAGGAATGACCTTGGGTAAATCACTGGTCTCAAAGCCTTAATGTCTTCATCTGTAAGATGGGACGACAGCGTCCACATTACAGCACTAGTAGGAAGATCACTGGGATTATTTTGTAACCTTGAAAGCAAAGCTCCAGGCTGGAGACTCCCTGCTGGCAGGTCTGGGTTTTCCGACCCAATTCAATGCAAGGAGCGGTGGTTAGTATGGCGTGGGGGCCTTTGGGGGGGGCTCAGCAGCCTGACGGGGCTCCCAGGAGGTGAGTGACAGAACTCGGCTGGGGGGGGACAGGTAGGGATGAGGAGGGGATGTGTGCAGTTTGTTACAGAGCCAAGTGGGCTGAAGAGAGCGAGCCAGGGAAAAATACCCTTCAGGGTGAGGAGGGAGCGGCCGCCCAGCCCGGAGTGTGGCCTCCCTCGGGTTCCCACCCTCTCCCCGACTTGGGACCTTGCAGGGCCGGGGAATGAATGGATGAGAATGTGTTTATGGCCTCGTTCGGGGCCCGGGCGCCCGGCACAGTGTGGGAGTGCTGGTCAGATAAGGGGCCTGGCCCAGGGAAGGACTCGGTGCCGGTGGGGGGGGTCCCCCTAGGTCAGAGTGGACGTAAGGCCCAGGGTGAGAACGTGGAGCCCCAGAGTCCGCCCTAGGCGGGTTAGAGGTCCTGCACCACTCAGGCGCACATTAGGACAGGAAACCATGAGTCAGGATTTAGAAGCCGGAGATTGGAGGTTGTCCCAGTCTATCGTGTTAGAGCTGCAAAGGACAGAGGATGGGGAATGTTGAGTTGGAGGGGCCTTAGAATAATGTCAGATTGGGGGGACCTAGAATATGGAATATCAGAGTGGGGAGGGGAAACCTAGAACATGGGATGTAGATCTAAGTGGGAATCTAGAACATATGATATAGGCTCAAGAGGGAACCTAGAACATGGGGTGCAGACCAATACGGGGATCTTGAACATGGGATGTGGACCTGAGCAGGGACTTAGAACATGGGATGTAAGCACAAGGGGAATCTAGAAGAGATGAGTGGAGATGGGACTTAGAACATGGGGTATAGACCTGAGCAGGGACTTAGAACATGGGGTATAAGCGTAAGGGAACTGCACAAGGGGAACCTGGAACACGGGGTCGGAGCGGGCCCTCGCTGGGCCTCTGCCCGCTGCAGACCCGGAGGGGGGAGGAGGCTTTCCGGGAGCCCCTCCCAGCAGGGAGGCGCTGACGGCCGCCCCCTCCTTGCCCCGAAGGTCACCATCCTCCCCACGTTGACACCTCCATCTTTCCCCTCGATGGCTGCCCCGAAGACCCAGGAGTCTAAGACCACCCTGACTCTGAGCCCGGAGAAGATGGCGTCCATCGGAGAGGTCTTCCAGGGAGACAGCCTGTCCGCCACCTCCACCAAGCTGCGCTCCACCCTCCAGTCCCTGGAGAACGTGCGGCTGGACATCGCCGTCACGGGCGGGGCGGGCTCGGGCAGGTCCACCTTCGTCAACTCGCTGCGGGGCCTGGGCGACGAGGACCAGGGCTCGGCGCAGACCGGGCTGGCCGAGACCACGTCGGCCCCGACGCCGTACCCGCACCCCAAGTACCCCAACGTCATCGTCTGGGAGCTGCCCGACTTGGGGACGTCCTCCCTGCCAGCCGAGCAGTACCTGGAGAAGGTCCTGATGGGCCGCTACGATCTCTTCATCCTGCTCAGCGCGGAGCGCTTCAGCCCCGGCCACGCGCGGCTCGCGCGCGCCCTCCAGGCCCGGGACAAGCCCTGCTACCTGGTCCGCTCCAAGGTGGACGTGGACGTGGCCGCCTCCCGCCAGCGCCGACCCAGCACCTTCTCTGAGGAAGGCGTGCTCATGGACATCCGGGAAAACTGCCGTTCCTACCTGCAAGGTGAGGCCCGGGGGCGCGGGGAGGAACGTGAGGGCCGGGGACGCGGGGAGCGATGTAGGGGGGGGAGGCGCGTGAGGGGCCGGAGACGTGGGGAGGAACGTGAGAATCCGGGGGGCGCGTGAGGGGCCGGAGACGTGGGGAGGAACGTGAGAATCCGGGGGCGCGTGAGGGGCCGGAGACGTGGGGAGGAAAGTGAGGGCCGGGGACGCGGGGAGGAAAGTGAGAGCCCGGGGGCGCGTGAGGGGCCGGAGACGTGGGGAGGAAAGTGAGAGCCCGGGGGCGCGTGAGGGGCCGGGGCCGCGGGGAGGAACGTGAGGGCCCGAGGGCGCGGGGAGCGATGTAGGGGGCGGAGGCGCGTGAGGGGCCAGAGACTCGGGGAGGAAAGTGAGGGCCGGGGACGCGGGAAGGAAAGTGAGAGCCCGGGGGCGCGTGAGGACCCGGGAACACTTGAGAGGCCCGGGAGCCGGAGAGCGACGTGAGGGCCCCAAGATCATGATCCCAAAGCTGGGAGGGGCAGCTCCCCAACCTTTGCCTTCCGTGGTCACTCATAGAGCCAGGGGAGCCCACAAGCACTCAGGACTGAGGCGGACCCGGTAGAAACCTCCCTGCAGATTCAGTGACAGATGGGCATGTAACCCGCACCTGGAACCTCTAGAGACAGGGAACTCACTACCTTCATATCCTAATATCAAATGGGTCCCCAAAGGGTCTGAACAGGAAGTCCTGCAACCTCAGTGACAAACGCTCAGCTTTAAGGTCTCGGAGTCTCCCCAGGAAGGATGTGGGTATCCTCAGTGTCCCAGAATAGGAAATCTCAAACCTGGAGCTCCCCAGGGGGCTATTAGCTTGGTTCATACATGAACAGCACTTCTCCCTGCCCTCAGCTTAGGCAGGTCATTCTTTTTCTCTGGAACTCAATTTCCTCATCTGGAAAAAAAGGACATTGAACTAAAAAGCCCCAAAGGGACCCCCGATGGAAACCTTTACTCCTGTACTCCCAGAAAAACAAATGATGATCTAGCCTCTGCTTGAAGACTCACGGTGATAGGGAGCTCACTACTTGCACTCACTCACTTACTTTTTTTCTCTTTTTGCTGGGGCAATTGGGGTTAAGTGACTTGCCCAGGGTCACAGAGCTGGGAAGTGTTAAGTGTCTGATATTTGAACTCGGCTCCCCTTGACTTCAGGGCTGGTGCTCTATCCACTGAGTCATCTAGCTTTCCTGAAGGGAGCCCCTTTCACTTTTGAAGATCTCGACAGGATACATCTCTGTGTTGAGTCCACTCTTTATGTCTTCCATTCACTGACTCAGCTACAGGTGAGGGAAAGGAAAAAAAGTCTTCAAAGGATCATGGGTTCATCCCTTTGAAGCTGGAAGGGACTGGTCTCCTCATTGTACAGATAGAGAAACAGGTCTCCACAGGGCAAGAGATCTCATTTCTTGAGATCTTACGTAAAACAGCCAACATTGACATGCTGCTTAAAGCAAGACTCACAACACGTTTTAGAAATATTTGGGGACAGCTAGGTGGTGCAGTGGGTAGAGCACCAGCCCCGGAGTCAGGAGCACCTGAGTTCAAATCTGGTCCCAAGCACTTAGCACGTCCTAGCTGTGTGACCCTGGGCAAGTCACTTAACTCCAATTGCCTCAGGAAAAAAAATCATTTTATTCATATGCCAACCCTGGGACGAAGGTGCTGCTATTATTCCCATCTTGGAGATGGGCCGGGAGTGGGAAATTTTCCAGGGCGCTCTGATTAGTCGAAAATGCTTCCTTGTACCACTAGGAAGTGGCCTGGGTTTGCGCATTGTGTCTCCCACGGAGGGGTATGTGTTCCACGAGCCCCCACAGGTGTGTTTACTTTGTAAAAGCAGCCGGCGAGGCCACGGGTCCAAAGCAAAGTCATTTGATGAGGTCACATGGTAAGGAAAGTCCCCACGGACCCGGATCAGGCTCCCACAAGTTGCATCCGCAGTCGGGGGAGGGGGAGGGAGAAGATGCACTTGTGAAGGGGCACACGCAGACAATACGAGTGTGGCCGAGACCCGCTCTTCCCAGGGCACCAATATGTGCTCCTGTAGCTAGGCAACACATGGAGCAGGGTACCAGTGACAAGATGCTTTGCTCGCTAGCGGCCTCTTGTGGCCGACCTGTGGCCAGCACCGGCTGCTCGGGGGCAGGTAGGGCCACGGGAATTGTGGGAGTTTCTCTCACTTGCCAATTTCTGGCCTCAGTTGGAATCCTTAGTTGGGGGAGAACTTTTTTTTCTTCCTGGGAAAAAAGTTGACAATTGTCCTGCTGCAGTTTACTAGAAAGTAGATGTCCTGGGTGACCCTGGGAAAGTCACAACCCCAGTTGCCTCAGCCAAAAAAAGAAAAAAAAATAATAGATGTCCTTGCGTAAGACTTGCATAACCTCTTCTTGAGAAAAGCCCTTCCCATTTCTCAGAATCTTCTGAGATCCTTCAGATGTGGTCACGTCATCCGGGATACAGAAATGGGTCCGTCGCAGCCAGCTTTCTGTCCTCAGCTTTCTTTCTGGTGGTGTTTTTTTACTTAGTGATCGCTGAGTCCCGTATCTCTGTTCCTTCATGTTTCGGGTCAGCAAATCCCGCACTAAGCTGTATTTCAGCCAACGATTGCTATAGAAGCTGCCCCCCACTTGCCAAGGCTTTGTACCCTTTACGTTTAAGTGCCCCGGAAAAAGCCCCTTCTCCCTGCCTTAGTTGCAGCTCTGATCAGAAGCCTTGACAGGAAGGGGCAATAATTTGGAAAAAGCCCCCTTCACTCCACCTTAGGTACAGCTCTGATCAGAAGCCTTGACAGGAAGGGGCAATAATTTGGAAAAAGCCCCCTTCACTCCACCTTAGGTACAGCTCTGATCAGAAGCCTTGACAGGAAGGGGAAACAACAACTTGCTAAAGAGCGCTGGTTTTTTATTTTTATTTTTTATTGTCTGGAAGTGGTTCAGACCTGGGATTTCATCAGCGCAGGGGCTTCCTGTGTAGAAACTTCCTCTGGAGAGACCAGTGGTTAGCTCCCCCTTCATGCTCAGCCTTAGGGGGTTTCACGGGGCAGGTGGGAGCGGGAGAGCGGGTTCTGTTCTGTGCACGTCTTCAATTATGGACAAGGTGCTCTCGGAACACGGCAGGTGGGATGGAGGCCCAGCTTTCAGGGCGTTCTCAGCCCTCCGGAGACAGCTCCACTGGGCAGAGGTTTGTGGGCCGTCCGGGACGAGGAAGCACTCAGTTACCGAGGGCACGGGGCTGAATTTGAACTCGGGACCCTAGCTTACAGAGTGGAGCGATGGTTCTGTCTGCACCTGAGGCAGAACGGGGAGCCGAAGGGCGGAGAGGTGGATTTCAGCTTCATGCTGGGGGGGAGGAGGCCGGATTCCAAGTTGGAGGTCCTGGGTTCTAGTCCTGCTCCACCACGTGACTAAATCACACACGTTCTGCTGGTCAGTTTCCTTCTCAGCCACAGGAGGGGGTCGTTGCCTCGGAGTGTTTTCCACTTTTAGATCCAGGATCCTGATAATAGCTCTCCAGATGTAGATGTCTGGTCAGGGGGTGAGTTCCCCACCGTGGGAGGTATCCAAGCCAGGTGATCGCTCCTTTCCGATTCTGGGTTTGTGCACAGTCAGGGGCCTCCCAATCCCTCCTGCTCCAGGATTTAGTGATTCAGAGAAGGAAAGCAGGTAGTGAGTGTCCCGTCTTGGGAGGTGGATGGAGGCCCCACTCAGGAATGGGTTACCTTGGATACCTCCCCTCCCCGAAGTTCCCGCCGGGACTCTGATTCTGTCCCCCAGAATTTGAGGACTCCTGACTCTCAAATCGGGGTGCGGTGAGAGAGCAGCCCCCGGCCCAGAGCATCCTGGGAGGCCCCCCAGGACGGGGAGGGGGGGGCTTTGCCCGAGCTCCGGCCGAGGGGCCCCCGGGCTGAGCCTCCAGGAGGCGGCCGGGGGCGCCCAGGAGCCGGGGCCCGGGCAGACGCGGGGACCCTTGTCTTCCTCAGCGGAGGGGGTCACCAAGCCCAAGGTCTTCCTGCTGTCCACGTTCGAGCTGGACAAGTTCGACTTCCAGCTGCTCAGCGAGGTCATAGTGAGGGACCTGGAGAGCTCCAAGCGCCACGCCTTCCTGCTGGCCCTGCCCAACGTGTCCAACGCCGTCCTGGAGAAGAAGGCGGGCTCCATGCTCCAGCACATCTGGCTCGTGGCCACCGTGGCCTGCACCGTGAACCCGCTGCCGGTGCCCGGGGTGCCCGAGGTGGCCTGCGACCTGGGGCTGCTGGTGCGGGCCCTGTCCGGCTACCGCCGCGGCCTGGGGCTGGAGGCGGGCGGCCTGCAGCGGCTGGCCCAGCGCACGGGCGGCTCCCTGCAGGCCATGCAGAGCCGGGTGTGCGGGCCGCTGTGCGAGGCCAGCCCGCGGCAGGTGATCGACTTCCTGGGCCGCGCCTGCGGGAGCACCACGGCCACCTTCGCGCAGGAGCTGGCATCCCTGCCCGTGCTGGGCGTGCTGTCGTCCTGCAGCTTCTCCTTCGCCACCGTGTACCAGATGCTCCGCGCCTACCTGGACAAGGCCACGGCGGAGGCCAAGAAAACCCTGAGCCAGGCCTTGCCCACGGGCCAGTGAGCCGGGCGGCGGCCGGGAACCCCCCGCCCTGCGGCCAAGTGGGAGTGGGCCGGGCGGGTCGGGAGGACCAAGAAACTCTCACCTCCAGAAAGCCGCTGTGTGGTTCTTTGTGTCCTGGCGCCCGGCGGCTGCCCCGGCCAGCAAACATTCATCCCCGGCTGCGGACGGGACCTTGGGCAACAGCGCTCGGAGGGCCCCGAGCCCGGGGGGAGACAGTAACCCGGCTTCTCTTTCTGAGCAAGCTTTCCCCGGGCCGGGGGCTCCCTGCCTCCCTTACACGGTCTCAGGGGCACGTGGAGCTCGGGGGCCGGGAACAAGGCTCGAATCCTGGGCCTTCCTGCCCCGGGGACTGTCCCCCGCCCCAGGGTCTCCCGGGGAGACATCGCTCTGTTGTTCTTGGCTGCCAAAGGCCGGGGCCCACGCTCTCTCCTTCAGTCGTCTCCACCCTGGGGTTCGCCCTCGTAGAGCAAGGGGTCCCAAGAGGGAGTGGGAGCCCAACCCTTCCCTGAGTGAGCCCTCCTGGCAAAGCATCATTGCACCCCTGCTTGGGACCTCCCACGGGGGCACTCACCGGCTTTAGACTCTCTGTCTGTGTCTGTCTCTTTGTCTCTTGTCTGTTTACCGCTGTCTCTGTCTGTGTCTCTGTCTTTCTCCATCTTTGTCTCTCTGTGTCTCTGTCTCTTTCTCCATCTCTTTCTTTGTCTCTTGGTCTATCTCTGTCTCTTTGTCTCTTGTCTCTCTCTCTGTCTCTTGTCTCTGTCTCTTTCTCTCCCTGTCTCTCTTTCCTCTGTCTCTGTGTCTCTCTCTCTCTCATACAATTCCCCAGGTTTTCCCAGTTGTAACAGCCCGCCCCCGCCATGTAGCCCAAGCCTCCACCTGCCCCCCAACCAGTGGCTCGTCTGTACTGAAAGACCCTGGATGGTGCACCTTTTCTGGGTGCCCTTTTTTAGGGGGCTTCCCTCTCAGAACCCCAGCGTTTCAGAGCCAGGCGTCTCGGAGGGCATCGAGTCGCCTGGATTCCGGCCCAGGAATTCCCTCCCGGCTCTTCAGCCTGTTCTCACTTGCAGACAGTGACTCAACCGAGCACCTACTGTGCGCCAGGCCCGTGCCGCGCTCGGGGCCGGAGGCCGCCCTGACCACGAGGGTGGCCGGCGCAGGAGCCTTTCCTGGGTCAGCCCGGCTTCGGGCCTCGTTCCTGCTCCTCGCTTCCCGTTTTGTGCTCGGGGACCCAGTCTGGACCGTGCCCGATGTCATCGGGGCAGCCTAACCCTCAACCTTAAGCCTTGGAGCCGGGATTGGCCGTCTCGTTGCCGAGGGAGATGGGGGGGTCTTACTTGGGGTCACACCAGCAGAAATGGGGAGATGGCTTTCACCCTCCCCCCAGCCCCAGCCAGGGCCCCCACAGCGGGAGGCAGGACTGAGCTGGCGGGAGGGGGGGGGGACAGGCGGCCTTGGAAAGGGCGCATCACCCCGGGGGGCTCTGGGATGGATCAGGACGGGCATTCAGGAGCAATAAAAGGGGGGGTGGATCATGGGAAGCCACGTTTGTGTGGCGTGGGGCAAAAAACTTGTCTCAGGCTTCAGCAATGCAAGATGTGGGGGCGGGAGGAGGGCTGGACAGGGGGGTCTCCAAGGCCTGGAACGCGTAAAGATCCAACCCAAGGCCATCGAGTCCAACCATCTCATTTACACATGGGGAAACTGAGGCCCAGAGGGAAAATTATCTGGCCAAGGCTAGATATTGGGACAGGCTGGCGATGAGGGCAGAACCCCCAGAGATGCGGGGGCTGGGCCCAGAGGCCAAGCTGATGAGCTGTCCTGGACATGCTGAGCTTAAAACGCAGACAGGACGTCCGGGGGAGCTGTCCAGCGGGCAGCCAGAGGCTCGGGAGCCCAGAGTTTTCTGTAGAGAGAAGACAATCCCTGGGAGCAAATGAGATCTCAGGGAGAGAACCCGGGACTGGGTCATTGCATGGGGAGGGGAAGGTTCCAGTAAGGAGCCTGAAAGGGGGAGGGGCCAGGGCATTGAGGGGGACCTCAGGGGACCAGGAAGGGGGGAGGGCACTGTGTAAGAGGGAAACAACACAAGGGGAACACTGAAAAAGGCCCCGGGTCTTAGTGGCTGGGGCCCCGAGGCAGCCTTGGATACGGGAGGGGAAAAGTGAAATCCAGACTTGGTGGAGGCAGAAAGTGAGTGGAGAGGAGGAGGATAGAAGAGGGAGGGAAGGGGGAGAGAGACAAGGGAGAGTGGCAGGGAGGGAGGGAGAGGAGGAGGAAGGGAGGGAGAAAGAGAAGGAACATGGAGAAACAGGAGGCAGGGAGGGAAGGAGGGGAAGGGAAGGAGGAGGAGGAAGGAGAGGAAGGAGAGAAGAGAGGGAGGGAGAAGCGTCTAGGGGGCTTGAGTGGCCTCCGAGCAGAGTCTGGGAAGGTCGGAGGTGTTGCAGTCCCTGAACCGCCTGCGCCCCTCTTCCTGGACCCCCAGGGTCACAGAGACAGGGCCCTCTCCGAGTTCCCAAGTTCAGCTTCAGCTGTGGAACCCCCCTCCCAGCACCCTGCCTGCGTTTCAGCCCGCCCAGAGGCCCCTTCCACTCCGGGGCGCTCTCCCCGCTCCGGGGCCGAGCAGATCGGACCCCCCCCTCACATGCTGGTCCCCGGAAGGCCTGAAGCGCGAGTTCCCTTCAGGCTCAGGGTCCCCACCACTTCCAGCTCCGAGGCCGAGGGGTTTTCTGGGCGGCCTCCGACTTCCTGTCCAGCTCTGACCCTCTCCCCTGGGACGGCCGGCGGGCGCTCTCTGAAGCCCCAGACGGGGCCCTGGCTGCCTCGCTGGCCTTAACAGCTTAGAACCAGAAACCCAGTGAAAAGCCGGAGACCATTCACTTAGACACGGGGATGACTTAAGCACAACTCGGGAACATGGAGCGTGTGCAGAGCACTGGGGTCCAAGGGCAAGAAAGAGATGATGGCGGCTTATATTTTACTGGGGGGGGGGGCGGGGATGGGGAGGCGGGGGCAGAATCCAGGTGTGTCCAGCTGAGGAGACTGAAGGAAGCACAGTGGGTTAGAGGGAGGCTGGCCAGGAAGGAGAAGTTCCCAGGGAGGGCTCTGGTCATAGAGGACCCGGGCATGATGTGCAGCGGATGGAGACAATTCCTGACTGGGGGGACAGAGACAGAGACAGAGACAGAGACAGAGACAGAGACAGAGACAGAGACAGACAGAGAGAGAGAGACGGAGACAGACACATAGAAACAAATAGGAAGATAAAATGAAGGAAAGTGAGAAAAAGGAAAAAAATGAAAGGGGAAGGGAGGGAGGAAAGTTAGGGAAGTAGAAAAAGGAAGGGAGAGAGGAAGAGAAAGAAAAAGGAAGAGAATGAGAAAATAGGAAGGAAGGAGAAGAGCTGGAAAGCTGGGAGCCAGTCTGGGAAGGAGTGCCGGCTAACGTGTTTGTGTTTTTTCCTGGGGACGGGGGAGCTCCCGGAGGCTTTGAGCAGAGGACGGTGACTGCTCCATCCCGTATTTTAGGAAGCCTCCCTGGCAGCTGCTGGGAGGCTGGAAAGTGCAGGTGGGAGCCTTCCCCCAGGGGGAAGGACTGGACGGGCTCAGAGTGGAGAGGACAGGACAAGAAGGTGAAGAAAGGGAAGGACCAAGGATCAGGCCTCGCGTCCTGCGGATCCCGCACAGAAAGGTTTTACAAGGGAGAATGGGCTGCCACTGTAGCTGTGCTGACTTGAAGCGTACCTGAGGTACATGCACCTGCTCTGAGGTGAAAGGGACCTTGGAGGTCATCACCCTGCACCTGAGCAGAGACGCTCTCTCCTCTAGCCCTGAGAAGCCTTTGCTTGGAGTCCTACGGCGATGGGAAGCTCACTACCTTACGGGGCAGCCCATTTCACTTTTGGACACTTCTATCAGGGGGCCTAATTTTGAGCCTCCGTTTCCTTCCTTGTCCCTTCCATCCGCCATCCCACCGTAGCTTTGGGTTTTGTCCTCTGAGGCTGAACAGAACAAAGCTAACCCTCCTTCCGGGTGACAGCCCCTTATTCTGAAACTCGGCTAGCGTGCCTCCTGAGTCACAGTTTTATGGACTTGGATATGAAAGGGACCTGAGATCGAATCATAAGGTCATAGCAATATAGGGCTACAAGTTGGGACAGCAGAAGCCATCTACTCCAGATAGGCAAACCGAGGCCCAAGCAGTAAAGGAACTTCCCATAGCCAGCGCTTGCCACTTAAACTCAGGTCTTGCCGACTGTGGCCAACTCTGACTCCACATCCCTCTCCATCCATTTGTTTTACAGATGGGGAAACTGAGCGCCCAGGAGGAAAGTCATTCATCCAAGGTCATTTCTGTAGGAGAAGATTAGTGATTTAGGGAGATTTAGGTGAGCTTGATGGATGGATTTAGTGACCTGGAGAGCAGGGCAGGAAATTGGGTAGAAGAAGTGATTGCCCTGGGTCTAGAGAAGAGCAGCAGACAGATTGATCCCTCTGGGCAATGCAGAAGCTGCTAAATCTTGTGGTATCCTGATTGTGGCTCCGCTATACGTGAATTGTTTCTTCCTGGAAGCTTGCAATATTTTCTCCTTGGCCTTGAAGTTCTGGAATTTGCTTATAATATTCCTGGGAGTTTTCATTTTGGGATCTCTTTCAGGAGGTGATTGGCGGATTCTTTCCATTTCTATTTTACCTCGGGTTCTAGAATATCAGAACAGTTTTCCACGATAATTTCTTGAAAGGTGATATCCAGGTTCTTTTTCTGATCATGACTTTCAGGTAGACCAATAATTTTTAAGTGATCTCTCCTGGATCTATTGTCCAGGTCAATTTTTCCAATGAAATATTTCACAATTTTTTTTGGGGGGGGGAGGGATTTCTTTTATTGTATCTTGATTTCTCATAATGTCATTAGTTTCCATTTGTTCAGTTCTAATTTTTAAGAAATTTCTTCAGAGAACTTTTGTACCTCCTTTCCCAATTGCCCAACTTTTCTTTCTAAGGCATTCTTATTAGTTTTTTTTTTTTTCAAATTTCCTTTTGCACCACTCTCAATTCTTTTCCTGATTTTTCTTACTTGATTTTCAAAGTCCCCTTTGAACTCTTCCACGGCCGGAGCCCAATTCTGATTTTTCTTGGAAGCTTTGGATGTAGGAGCTTTGACTTTGTCGTCCTCTCCTTGGCCCCATAGTAACTTTCTATGATCAGAAACTTTTTTTGCTGTTTGCTCATTTTCCTAGCCTATTACTCGGCTTTTAACTTTCTGGCAAAGTAGGGCTCTATCTTCAGGGTGGAGGGTGTACTGTCCCACGCTGTTTTCAGAGATCCTTCTCGGGACCCCGTCTACAAGCCCTCTTCTCTGCCCCTACCCTCTGTCTCTGTAAGAGCCAGTATGCTGAAGCCACAGCCCTGCTTTGCTGGGGTCGGGGCTGGGCCGGTTGGTGCAATCTGTGCCAGAACTGCGTACTGGACCATTGTCACAGACCTTTTCTGCTCACCTAAGTTGTCCTTGGCTGGAAAATGTTCTACTCTGTCTTTCTGGCTCTATTTTGTTTAGAATCTTTATTTAAGGGAATTAGGGGAGGTTGGGGGAGAGCTTGGGCGAGCTCCTGCCTTTACCATCTTGGTCCCACCTCTCGACACTCCAACTTTAGGGAAAGCCCAAGTCCTCCAGGAGAAGCAAGTTTGAGCTTTGTCATCGTCTTCTGTGAGATTGAGGAGTCGCTCCATGAAGATGGAGATTATGGATCAGGCAGGCTGCAAAGGAGCTGTGGACACCGATGGCGACCTCAGCCTGACGTAGAGAAAGGGGGTCCGGGGCGACCGGGTCCCTTGGGTGTTGGAACTCGTCACTGCCTGTGTCCCCAGGCTCAGGCTAGGACCAGGGCCCACACACGCAGCCCGAACTCTCTGTTACACATGGAAAGTTCCCCAAGCCTGGGAGGTGTGGTGGCTGGGAGCCAATCCCGGACCGCTGACAGCACTCAAAAACAATTTGGTCTATGGCCCTCCCGGAGAAAAGGCCTGTGGTCAGAGGGGGCTGTGAGTCTGCACGGACAGCTCCCGAGGGGCCTCTGTGATGAGCCCGGCCCGGAAGGAAACAGGAGGAGGAAACTGAGCTGGATCGTCTGGGAAACTGAGTCACGCCAGAGACAAGGGCTCATCGCTTGTTAAACTATTGTCCTTGGGGGTGTTGAGCGGGTGTGTCACGGGGCTCCAGCTGACGATCAGTGGAAGGGAAAGGTCTGACTTACACCACCGCACAGGACCCAACGGGGGTTATGCAAAGGAAGTGGCGGAGGTTTCCTCAGAGAAGGAGACATGTTTGTGGGGAAGGCTGGGCCGATTATGGGGCAACAACCGGCCACAGGACCACAGACCTGGCTCTGGTGGGCGGCACTGCAGAGCGCTCTGTTCCTGTTGTTGTGCCAGGGGAAGGGAAGCAGCATTTATTAGGCACCCACTCTGTCATGCCAGGGGAAGGGAAGCAGCATTTATTAGGCACCCACTCTGTCATGCCAGGGGAAGGGAAGCAGCATTTATTAGGCGCCACTATGTGCCTGACACTGTACTCTCTATAAACATCAAATTCTAGCTGCACAGGGGGAGGAGGGTTTGTACCCAGATCTCCCTGCCTCCAGGCTGGCCCTCCCTGCATGTCACCTCTGATGCTCCGGGGCAGCTTCACCCAAGCTACTGGATTCATTTCCCTGTAAGCTCATCTCTCTGCTGGTCCTCTCTCCTCTGATGCAGACAGCAACCTGACAAAGCAGGGATCCTTCCAAGGCTGAGACTTTAAGTTTTCTTTTTTTTTTCCTGTCTTTCCTTTTTATTTTCTTTTTCTCTTCCTTCCTTCCTTTTTTTCTTCTCTTTCTTTCCCTCTTCCTTCTCTCCTTTCCTCCCTCCTTCCTTTTTTCTCCCCCCACCCCAGCCCAGGATCACACATCCCGTTTGACCTCGGAGCCTCCGGACTCCAGGGCCAGTGTGTCACCAGCTGCCCGGAAGCCTGAGCCTTTTGGGAGGGCTCCTCTGTGTGTGGTTATCCCCTGGGGGTGGCCAGCCTGTCCGCGGTGGGGGCTCGGTTCCCAGCAAAGGGGCCCCGAGCAGGCCGGGTCACCGGAGGCGGCCTCGGTCTCCTGGGCGTATAATGGGCAGAACCGGACCGTTTACTCCCATGATCACCGAAGGCACCGGGGACGGTTCCCAGGAGGGGTTTTAGAGGGAAGGTGTATAACCTTAGCATGACTCCACTGAGCTGCTGACCGGCTGGGAGTGGAGGCCAGGGTGGGAGGGGAGAAACTGGAAGCTTTCAAAAAGCAACGTTAAAAGCGCTTTGCACATAACTGGGAACAAATGAAGTAGTTTTTAGAAAGAGGAGATGTGTCCGTTGAGAGACAAGTGGCCCCAGAGTCAGGAGGACCCGAGTTCAGATCCAGCTGGGACACTCAGTGTGCCTGTGGACCAGTCACTTCACCCTGTTTGCCTCCGTTTACTCATCCGTAAAAGGAGCGGGAGAAAGAAAAGGAGAATCCCTGGGGTCTTTGCTGAGAAACTCCGAACGGGCCCGAAGAGCGGGGCGGGACTGAAGCGCCTCTGCCCGTGTTCACTGCTGATGCAAGGGCCTGACTGACTCATGTGGGAATGACACTGCATTTACCTGCCGGGGAGACCCCGTATTTACCTGGAGTCTCTTGCTTCCAGTCCGGAGCGGAGATATCATAGGCGATGAATCTCCCTTTTCCAGAGTCAGACAACAAGCATTAATTAGGCACCTACTGCATGCCAGGCATCGTGCCAAGCACGGGGTTACAAAGAAAGGCAAAGTCAGTCGCTGTCTAAGAGCTCGCCGCCTGATGTGGGGGAGGGGGAGTCACGTGCGAACTATCATGCGCCAACAGCTGGCCCCTGCAATCGTTCAGGTGAGCGGAGATAGCTCCCCCTGCTGGAGGGCCTGTGAGTAATATTCTAAATGTCCGCCCCGGCCCCCTCCCCCGTGTGAGAGGGAAGACACTGAGGGACTGCGGGAAGGCTTGCCCAGGATCACTGGTGAACACCCGAGACTAGATTTAAACTCCTGACTCCAGGGCCAGTGCTCTGTCCCCTGCCCCCCCCCCCCCCCGTTATCCTGGGGGGGGGGGGGAGCTGAAAGGAGCCCGCTAAGCGGGAGCCAGAACCAAGGAAGGCACTCCGGGCTCAGACGGGCGGGGAGGGATCTCTGGAGTCGGGATACGAAGCGTCACGTCCAGAAAGCCAGCGGGGAAGACGACGGGGGACACATGGGGGTGGGGGTGGGGCGCTTCTGGAGGGTTCTGAAGGCGGGGGGATGTTATACTTGATCCTGGAGGGGACAGAACGAGCCCCCGGAGGTTCCTGAGTGGGGGACGACGCGGTCAGACCTGCCCTCCCGAAGAGCTCTGACCGCTGAGTGGCGTGGGGAGAGCCCAAACGGGCGGCGCCCAGGGGGCGGAGAAGGGCCCGCAGAGGCACAGCGGGAGCGGACGGGGAGGGATGGAGGGCGCGACCCCGGGGGCGACTCGGGTCAGATCTGGGAAGAGACGATGAGCGGAGTGGGGTGTCCAGAGGGAATTCGGGGGGAGCTACCTGGAGGAAATGTGGGCCGGGAGGTCCGCCCAGAGGTTCGCTAAGTGGGTCTGAGTCATCTGGGCAGAGAATTGAAACCCTGGAGGTGAATGATGTCACCGGGAGAGAAGGGAGATGAGGGGTTAGCGGTAGGGATGACTAGGTGGGGATGATCAAGGAGGTAGAGGGGCGGCCAGAAAAGGCGTCGGGGATCGCCAGGAGAGGGCGGGACCCACGGAGGAGAGGGCGGGGCCGACAAAGGAGAGGGCGGGACTGACAGAAGAGAGGGCGGGACTGACCGAAGAGAGGGCGAGACTTACGGAAGAGAGCGCGGGACCCACGGAAGAGAGGGCGGGGCCGACAAAGGAGAGAGCGGTACCCACGGGGGGAGAGGGCGGGACCGAAGGAGGAGAGGGCGGGGCCGACAAAGGAGAGGGCGGGACCGACGGAGGAGAGGGCGGGACTGACAGAAGAGAGCGCGGGACTCACGGAGGAGAGGGCGGGACCCATGGAAGAAAGGGCGGGACCGACAAAGGAGAGGGCGGCACCCATGGAGGAGAGGGCGGGACCGACGGAAGAGAGGGTGAGACCGACGGAGGAGAGGGTGCTCCATGGGGAGAAAGCCGTGCAGTCGGGGTGCAGACCGAAGCGGGCCATTTTCACTTTTTCCCCTCGTGATGTTCCCCTTTTATTCTGATTCTTCAACCTACACCAGACTGTTTGCTATTTGGGGGAGGGGAGAATGGGGCCGGGGGAACAAATTTAAAAATCTCCTAAGAAACGTATGTTTCTAGTTCCAACCTGCGATTTCCTGTTCCCGGTACTTAAAAAAGTAAAATACGATTTACCAAAAAATATATTTTTTTTCTGAAAGAAGAGAATATTCAACAGCGTTAGAGGCTGCAGAGGGAAGGGAGGATGAGGGATGAGAAAAGGGCCTGGCAACGAGGAGAGCAATGGCGCTTTGGAGAGGAGTTCAGAAGTCAGATTTCTCGGAGTTAAGAGGGTGAGATGAGAGGAAAGGGCTTTTCCGAGTGAGAAGAGCGGATAAGGGTTATTGGGGATACAGATTCTTGAGGAGGGGGAGATGTGGACATGTTTACAGGCAGTAAGGTGCTAATAAAAAGGGAGCCGGAGAAGAGAAAATGAGGCGGAGGAGGGGGCAGTGGAGTGAGCTCCCCCGCAGGACTATCAGCCTCGGCCAGGGGCCCGGCTCTCCCGGGAAGCAGGGACAGGTGTTCCAACGGTGGGAGATGGGGAACAGCAAAGAGAGGAAGCGCTTGGTGAAGGCCTTTCATTTCCTCAGCAGAATATCAAGGCAGCTCCTCAGCTGGGGGGGTGAGGGAGGAGGGGAGCTGGAGGAGGGATGAAAAGCTCCAGAGCCACAGTGGGGATGAGGACAAGGCAGGGCTGGCTCCTTCCTTTCCCACGTGGGCTCTCTGGGGCAGAGGGTCTGGCGAAGGGCCTTGCCCAGGGCGGGGGCTGGAAGGTTTTAGACAAGAGCCAAGGGGAGTGAGGAACGCGGCACGTCTGAGCGGTTTACAAGGGGGATAGCCTGGGAAAGAACTAAAGGACGAGGGGTGGGGGCATGCGGACAAAGGGATGTCGGTCTGTGACCTTGGGGGGGGGCACGTGTGGGTGATGGCGAGACGAAGGGCGCGCCCTGGATGTCTCAGGGAATAAGGGAGGGTTTGGGGGGTTAGGGCGAGGGTGTGTCCTTGTGAGTCGGGGGAGGAGACTTGGGGAGGAGAAAGACTGAGCCAGGCAGGAAGAGTGGCTTGAACCCAAAGCCAAGGCCGGAACCCAAAATGCCATCACCCAGCCCAGGGACCCTTGGGGGAGCACAGCTACGAAGCCAGCCTGGCACCTTCTCTCAGGAGATGCTGGGACCACTGGCCTCCCGACCCCCTCCGCCCTCAGGCAGGACCAGGGAGTCCCTGGGAGAGGAGCTCGGCGGTCACACAGGAGACCAGCGCCACCAGTCCGCGTGACGTGAGCGCCTGCCTCTGCCCCTGTATAGGGGTGGCCCAGAGCGTGCCCTAGGTGCCAGCCCTCCCGCAGCTCTCCAGCCTTTCCCTGAACACTGACCCCCGAATGACTCACCTGCCTGCAGGAGGCGATGTCTACACCACCAGCTGCTGCCACAGCCGCGTCTACACTGGCCTGTCTGTACCACCAGGGCCGGGCCAATCCCATAAACACTTAGGAGGTGCCTACGGTGCGCCGAGCCCCCGGCTGCCCCCGCCCCCTCAGCCCCCCGGGGGCCAAGGGGTCTCTTCCCTGGCAGTGAGCGGGAGGGATGGGCCCCTCCACGGGCAGCGGTCCCGGGCCACGTGCCAAGGCTGGGCGAGGGGAGGAGGGCGGCGTCTCGGAACGAGAACCGACGCAGTGCTTTGTTACCATCTTTATTAACCAACAAATCGGACCCAGAAGAGGCGCCCTCGAGGACAGGGGCATCCCCGGCCCCGGCTCTCAGAGGGACCACCCGGGGAGGACGGGAGCTCCGAGCTCCCCACTTGTCTGGCTGTGTGGCCCGAGAACGGGGGGCTGGGAGAGGGGCCCCGCTTCTCGCTGGGTCTTGAAATCGATCACCTTCCTCCCTCAATCTGTGGGGATGGATGAGCCCCAGGCTCTGACCCCCGAGAACCTTCCGCTGGCCCTGGGACGTCCGAGCAGCTGAATCCCCCCGCTGGCTCTCCCGCCGCTGCTGTCTGCGCCCCCGAGGGGCCTGGTGTGTGCGTACTCACACACGGCAGCTGGAGGTGGGGAAAGGGACCCCCGGTCCTCCGGGAACTTAGCAAGCCCTGCGCGCCGCCCTCCTCGCACACCCTCACGCCAGCAGGCGGCTGTACTCAGCCAGCGCGGAGGACTTCTTGACCCCGTCCCAGATCCGGGCGGCGTAGTGGAACCTAGGCCAAGGGGAGGGCGGGCGTCAGAGAGCGGGCCGGGGAGCGCCGTCGGAGAACTCTGGGACCTCCCTGAGACCTCTCCGGGATCTCCCCGGGACCTCCGGGCCCTCACTGGGACCTCCGGGCCATCCCCGAGACTTCCAGAACCTCACTGAGGCCCCAGTATCTCAGACCGCTCAGGACCACCGGAGCTGCCTCTTCTTTGAAATGGGCCGAGACACCCCCCCCCCCCCCCAGCTCACATGTCCTGGGTTCCTGAGCTTTGCCAAGGGTGGAAGGTGAGCCCCTTGCCCACCGGCCCCCCCTTTCCTGCGCCCCGCCCCCTCCCCCGGCCGTACCAGTTCTTCTCCGTGAGGATGGTGTGCGAGAGCTGCGGCCGGGCCATGGACATCACCTGGCTCCGGAGTTTGGTCACTAAGGACTGGAAGCTGGGGTGGCCCCGGTAGCCCGGGAGAAGGGAAAAGAGCGGGCTGGAGCCTGGGCCTGGGGATCGAGGGACAGGGTGAGAACCTCGGCCCGGTGCCTTTGCCCTCCCCCGGGTGCCCGCCCCCACCCGGGCCCCCCGGCTGGTACCTGCCCGGGGCAGGCTCTCGCTGTCCCCCTCGGTGTCCATGAAGGGCACCAGGAAGAGGTTCACCTCCGAGTCCAGGAAGTCGGGGGGCAGGCCCGGGAAGACGTTGCACTGCAGCATGGACAGGGTGCCTGGTGAAGGGGAGAGGGCCGAGGTGAGAGTGAGGCGGGGAGGCGGCCTCGGGGCGGGCCCGGGGGCGGCCCCTTACCCTTGTAGCGCAGGTGGGAGTGGGCCATCAGCTGGTCGATCACCAGGTGCATCTGCCGCAGCTTCTGGGGGCAGAAGTCCTCCCGCCGGGCCTTGTTCTGCAGGAAGACTGAGGGGGGGTGGCGGGTGAGCCCCGGGCTGGGCAGGAGCAGCCCCCCCACCCCCCGGGAGCGGCGCCTCACCCAGGTGGGGGTAGTACTCCGTGCCTTCGTCCGAGCCGGAGGAGCTGCTGGCCTCGTGGCTGGGGGAGGGGGTGGAGGGCTTCACCATCTCGGCCGTCTGCAGGAACCTGGGCGGGAGGCACGGGGAGGCTCGCTGCCTTGCCTGTGGCCCCCCCCAAGCAAGACCCACCTGCAGGAAGCCCCCCCAGTGTCTGTGGACCCCCTTGCTCCGCCCACTCCAACACCGTCTCCCCAAACCCCATTTTTCAGAGGAGCCCCTGGAGGCTCTGGGTCTTCTTGACCGTGACCTCCGGCCTCCATGGCCCATGTTTGCCCCCAGGAGCACAGACAGAAGCACCCGAGTCAGGATTCGAATCTGTGCCCCGAGCCCAGGCCCCGGGGTCCCCCCGCCCGCTCACCGGTACAGACTGAGGTCAGTGAACCAGTCCTGCACCACGATGACCACGTGGCAGACGGTGAAGAGGAAGGCCGCGATCTGCAGGGACTGGACAGGAGAGACGTCACTCAGGGGGCCACGGCCCCCCCTTCTCCCCCCTCCCCCCTGCTTGCCCCCCGAGCCCTCACCTGCATCTCCACGTAGGTGTGGGGGAGGTTGTACTCGGGGGGCAGTTTGCGGTCATTGTTGATGAGGTGGTCCAGGATGGACGGGCTCAGGATGGGCTGAGGGAGGAGGGAAGGGGCGTCAGGGCCGAGACTGGGGGAGCACCGCCGGCAGGTGAGGACTTGGCGGCCCCAGCCAAGCTCGGCATACAGTGGGCGCTTAATGATGCCTCGGGCCCGTGACCGCCCCCTGCTGGCCTGCAGAGCCCGGCCCACCTGGGTGTCCAGGAAGACGATGCGCTCCTGGGTGATGAAGAAGTCGATGCCGCTGGTCTGGTTCCCCCCGCGCTCCTTCATCTCGGCGCTCTGGGCCCGGAACACGTAGGCTCTGGGGGGGCAGCGCGGGTTCCTCCCGTCAGACTCCGCGCCCCCTCCCGAGGGCCGGGGGCTGTTCAGGGGCCCTCGGGGGGCCCGGCCCGGGGGAGCAGCCTCGGAGGCCGGCCCCTCGTCTGAAATGGGGGTGACAGCGTGTGCTGCGGGGGATCGGGGGGCGCTGGGTCAGCCTCCGGGTGCCGTGGGGATGAGCCGGCTGGGCTCCCTCTGGTGGGGGAAAAGCTGGGGGTGCTAGTGGACCCCCAGCTCCCGATGAGCACAGGCCTCCCTGGGCTCCTCTCACGCTACCTCGGGCAGACGTCACGGGCGGGGGTGAGGGGTCTCGGCTCTTCCTGACCCTGAGACACGGCCTGCCGTGGAGCCAGTGCAGGGGGTCTCGGGAGGTGACCGTCCCCCCTCCCCCCTCCCCCCCAGGGACTAACCACAGAGGGGGGTCAGGGCCCCGCCCTTCCACTGACTCAAGCAGCGGTTATTAAATGCCTACTGTGTGCCCAGCCCTGTGACTGGCCCGAGACACCTCCAGCTTAGCTCACCCTGGCCTGACTAAGTGTGCGCTGGGCCACAGGGGGCGGGGCACGGGAAAAGCCCCCCCAGGACCACAGGGCCCGGGCCGGGCCGGGATCAGGGCTGCTTCTGGGAGGAGGCTTGGCCTTCGCCCCCGGGGTAACACGCCGGCGTTTCACTTCCGGGAGCTGGCCCCCCAGGGGACAGCTCTCCCCATTTCACAGCTGAGGACGCTGAGGCTCCGGCTGGGTGAGAGCCGTGACCCCCGATTGCCCGCGTGGGGAGGCGGGATCTCTGTGACGGGGACCTCGTGGGCAGCAGTGGGGGGCAGAGGAGGAGCCGGGCCCGGGCCCCGCCTACCTCTGGTCCTCCTCGGGGGTGTTGGCCGACAGCAGGGACATGACCATTGACTTGCCCGTTCCTTGCAGACCCAGGACCCCGACCACCAGCACGTCCGTCTGATCCAGCAGGTACTGAGGAGAGCGCAGCGCAGGACGTCAGTCCCCTCCCCCAACTGCAGAGGCGCCGCTCGTCCCGCCACAGGGACAGAAGAGCCGCCTGGGCAGCCCCCCAGCGGGCGTGCTCTCCACTAGCGGGTGTGCTCCCTCCCAGCGGGCGTGCTCCCCCCCCCAGCGGGCGTGCTCCCTCCCCCCAGCGGGTGTGCTCCCTCCCCCCAGCGGGCGTGCTCCCTCCCCCCAGCGGGCATGCTCTCCACTAGCGGGTGTGCTCCCTCCCAGAGGGCATGTCCCCCCCAGTGGGCATGTTCCCCCCCAGCGGGCGTGCTCCCCCCCAGCGGGCGTGCTCTCCCCCCCAGCGGGCGTGCTCCCTCCCCCCAGCGGGCGTGCTCCCTCCCCCCAGCGGGTGTGCTCCCTCCCCCCAGCGGGCGTGCTCTCCCCCCCAGCAGGCGTGTCCCCCCCAGCGGACGTGCTCCCCCTCCAACAGGCAGGTTCTCTCCCCCCGTGCTCCCACCCAGGCCCCGGCCGCTTCAGGGGCTCACCTCGATGGCGCTGTCGCACCAGTTCATCTGGTCGTCCACCAGCTTGATGCTGTGCTTCATGCGCTCGGGGGGCAGCAGCTTGGCCTGGCCCACCACAGCTGGGAAGGGAGAGAGAAGGGGGTCGCCTGTCACCCGGACCAGGGGCTGGTTCTGCCTTTCTGCGTATCTGCATGGCTCGGCACAGCGCCGCACACAGCAGGCACCTAATAAATGCGCACTGGCCGGCCGATAAAGAGGAGGCCGAGCCGAGCGCAGAGAGGGGTGGCCTTTGTTCCTCTTGGGATGGGCTGCTGAGGGGTTCGTCTCTCCGCCCCCCTTCCCCTTCTGGGGGGGAAGCCCCAGCCCCTGGGGCGGGAAGCCTGGGCAGCAGCTGGGCAGGTGCCCCAGGGTGGGGGTTTGTTGCGGGGGCTGCCCCGCAATGGCTCTGACTGCAGCACCCCCACCCCCAGCCTCTCCCTTACCTGTGAGCGGGTCCCAAGGGGTCTCCCAGAGGGACGGGCCGGGACGAGTCCTCCCAGATCCCTCTTGTCGGCTGCTCCAGGTGCCCACTTGCCCCCTCCCCCTGCCCCCCCCATGGGCCAGCCAGAAATGCCCATCTCGGGAGGCTGCCCGTCTCCTCCAGGACCCGGGGGGCTCAGTTCTCTGTAAATGTCTACCTTGGTGGGTCTCATGCTGGGCACTGTCCCCCATGTCGAGGCGAGGCCCCAGATGAGCCTCCCTGGCCAGACCCCCGGCCTCGCTGCCGAGTCGCACCCCTCCCCCATCTCGGGCTCTCCCTCCTTTGGGGCCCGGGGGCCGCTTCTCACACTGAGAACGTGGGGAGTGACGGCCCCGGGCGTGCGGGGGCCCGGCCTCTCCCCCCGCACTCTCGGCCTCGCCATCGCGCGCCTGCTCGCAGACACGTCGCACAAAGGGTCCTTCCCCGTGCTTTTTATCGGAGGCAGCGGCTGCCGGCCCGAGCGTGTCCCCCTCCCCACGCACACAAAGTGCCCCAGGCTCCCTCTCTGTGCTGGCAGGGGCCCCACCCCCCTCACCCGAGCGTCTGCCACAGGGGCAGGCCTACCGCCTCGTCGCACGCTTGCTCACCCCGCTTTGCTCCGAGCGCCCCCCACTTACGGTCCAAGGCGGCGGGCGTCGTGGTGCCCATGCCCCGGTTCTGTATCTGGTAGACGGGCTGGGTGGGCCGCTGGCCTTCCTTCTCCCCCTTGGGAGGGGCGGGAACCACTGGGGGGGGCGGCGTGGCCCCTTCAAGGGCCGGAGCCCCTGCCCCCCCCGCCGGGCCCTTGGCTTCCTCCCGAGGCTTCATCAGAACAATAGGCTTGTCCAGAGGAGCCGGGGCCTGGAGAGCGGTGGGAGCCGGGGTGGTCGGGGGCGGAAGTTTGGACTGAGGAGGAAAAAGAAGCTTCAATCCCTGCGGCCCCCACTGCAGCCCCCAGAATGCCCCAGGCCCCCCGGGACTTGCCCACGGCCCTACCCGCTCTGCTGGAGGCTTGGAGAGGATGATGGGCGTTTTCTGGATGATTGACGTCCCTGCCTCCTCGTTGCCTTCCTGTGGACGGGGAGGAGGGGGCGCCAGAGCTCAAGGGCCTGGGGCCGCCCCCCCCCCCCAGCTCGCCTTCATCCCGCCACGCCCCCCCAGAAGAGACTGATGTAGTGCAGGAGGGGAGGAGGGAGGGCCCTGCCTTCTGCCCTGGGGTTGCATCCCCCCTCCCCCGCACTCCCAGGGGTCAGGGCAGGGAAGAGCCACCCCTTCCTCCTGGAGGACTGTAATCAGATCTCCTGGGGCTTTAGCCCCTCTCCCCCGGGGATGGCAACATCACGACTCCCCTCGGCGTGGCCTCCCCCACCGGAGGGGCGCCTGACTTCTGAGTGCAGGCCCCGGCCCCCACCCAGCCAAAAGTGGAGCCCGAACAGCCACCGAGAAACTCGCTGCGAGACTGGAGGGAGCGACCCCTTCCGGCCCAGGAGCGCACGAAGCGTCAGCCGGGAACCCGGGGACCAAGGGCGCCCACTGGGCTGTCAGGCCCGGAGGCTCGTCCCGAGAGGGGCCCGAGCACGCGCCAGAACCGAGCCCGGGGGGAGGCCCTGCGGTCCCGGAGGGAGCCGGGGGACGAGGCCCCAGAGCCTTCGCCACGAACAACCGTTAACAAGGCAGAGACGCCGAGGAAAACGGGGCTTCCAGAGCACGGGCGCCCAGAGAAGCTCTGCCGGAAGAGGCGGAAGACGGTCTGCAAGCTGGCCCGGACCCGGGGCCCTGGCCAGCCAGGACGCAGCAGACCCGCCGGTGCCGCGAGGAGCGGGACGGAATCAAGGCAGCGGAGGCTCGGCCGAGGCCGGGACCCAGGCGGAGGATGGGGGACGGGGGACGCAGAGTTCAAGGGTCCCTGGGCGCGCCCACCACGCTCCCAAAGCGGCCGGACACGACTCACTAAGATCCTATGCGGAGAGTGGCCGGACGCCGGGGGCACGGCCAGGACACCCCCTGAGGGACCGACCCAGAGGGCCCCAGCCCGGAGGGACCGAGCTCAGCGGGACCGAGCTCAGCGGGACCGACCCGGAACTCTGCTCTTAGACAAAAGCTGGGCCCTCAGGCCTTTCCTTCAGGGGGAGGGTGGCTCTCTGTGCCCGGGGGTGTGGCTGACACGGGGGTGGGGGGTGTGTGAGGCTGTCTACACCTGCACGGGCCCACCTGAGCGAGGGGCAGCTTCTTCAGGCCCAGCCCGCGGCCGCCTCACGCTCCGGACCCAGCGCGTTGCCCCCACATGCCGGCCTTCTCTGCAGCATCGGCTGTCGGCTTCCCTCCCTCCCCCCAAGCCCAGCTCTGTCCCTGTGGCATCCTGCCTTCAGCCCCCTCCCCAGACTGACAGCCCCACCCCCTTGGCCCTTCTCAATCTAGGACAGATCTGCAGACCCCTCTCCTTTTGCCCCCAACCCCCAGACTGCTGTCCCTTGGCCGGGGGATGGGTCACGATGGCCTTTTAGCCAGGGCACAAGCTTCCGGAGGTGGGGCCTCCCCTTGGACCCAGGCCCACACTCACCCGCCGCTCTCGCTCCCGGTCCCAAGGTGCTCCATAGTCTCTCTCCCGGCCCCCAGGCCCAGACAGGTTCTGGGGGCCCCCAGACCCCGGCTCCTTCCATCGGCGTCTCCGCTCTATCCCATAGAGCCCGGGCTGGCTGTGCCCAGACTCGGACATGGCACTTCCTGGCGAGAAAGAAGCAAAATTGGGGGTCCTCCCTGAAGGAGCGCGCAAGTAGAGGCTCCTGATGTGGGGGCGCTCCCAGCTCTGGGAATTCTCCGGGGTCCCTACCTGCGGACAGACAACTGGGGGGGAGGGCATTGCTTGAATGGACAGTTCCCTGGTGGGCACCGGGGCCCCTCGCTGAGGAAGGAGAGCTCCCGGGGTGGGCACCGGGGCCCCTCGCTGAGGGAGGAGAGCTCCCGGGGTGGGCACCGGGGCCCCTCGCTGAGGAAGGAGAGCTCCCAGGGCGGGCACCGGGGCCCCTCGCTGAGGGAGGAGAGCTCCCGGGGTGGGCATCGGGGCCCCTCGCTGAGGAAGGAGAGCTCCCGGGGCGGGCACCGGGGCCCCTCGCTGAGGACGGAGCTCCCGGGGTGGGCACCGGGGCCCCTCGCTGAGGAAGGAGCTCCCGGGGCGGGCACCGGGGCCCCTCGCTGAGGACGGAGCTCCCGGGGTGGGCACCGGGGCCCCTCACTGAGGAAGGAGCTCCCGGGGGCGGGCACCGGGGCCCCTCGCTGAAGACGGAGCTCCCGGGGTGGGCACCAGGGCCCCTCACTGAGGAAGGAGCTCCCGGGGTGGGCACCGGGGCCCCTCGCTGAGGAAGGAGCTCCCGGGGCGGGCACCGGGGCCCCCTGTGGGAAGTTCACTAGTTCAAGTGATTCCAGGCCGGGGATTCTGGTCTCTATTTCCACCCACACCCCCGGGCACGGACCCTAAAACTAGGGTGCGGGGCCTCCACACGGGCCACACTCCGCCAGGCCCCTTCCCCCTTTCTCTTGGGGCCGGTTCCGCGTAAGCCCCTGGGGGGCAGAGCCCACTCTGCTCCCGCTGTTCTCTCCGCTCCAGCGCCCGGCGCAACGTCTGCTACACAGAGCAGCTCAACAAAAGCTTGTGGACCGGACGCTGCCTCAGCCACCATCCCTGTGCATTTTACGGATAAGGCCATTAAGTAACTTGCCCAAGATCCCCCGGGTGGCGTCGGGAGCGAGGGTCGGCCCCGTGTGCCTTTCCTCCCGCGCCTCAGGTACTTAGACGCCTGGTAAGAGGGGGCAATAAGGTGGTAGTGGGCCCTTTCTCAATCACTTCCGGGTTGGGCTACCAGCCATGGTGGGGGAGGAAAGCTAACGGGGGTGGAAGGACAGAATCAGGCACGTGCAGGGGGAGGGTGGAGTTCGCTCGTCCGCGCGCCTTGCTCTAAACTAAATCCTGATTGGCTCGCTGGCGCGGAGGCCTCGCGCTCGCGGGATATGGGCGCGGTCCTCCCTGAGCTGGCCTCTGATTGGTCCTTTGGCCCCAGCGCGAACAGGGAAGGGGAGGGGCCCACTTCTCTAAGATGACGTCTGATTGGCTGCGACAGAAGCGCATGGAGACTCCCAAAGAGGGAGGGAGGCACTGGCGCGCGCCCGCGGTGGGAGGAGCTCTTTTGCCCGCGCGCCGCCTGACCCTTACCTGAGCTGGTGGCTGAGTAGCGCCACGACCAAGGCGCGCGCTTCTCCCGCGTCGAGCTATTGAAGGGCCCGTCACCGGCAAATCAACGGAAAACGATGGGGAGCGATGCTGCTGGACTCCCGGAATCGGGGGGCGGGAGAAGAGGGAGGGGGAAGAAGGGGAGCTACGGCAAAGAGGATTGTCGCTAGAGTGATGTCATCACGCATGCGCTGAGGTGCCGGCTGTGCGGAGCATGAGAAACTGCGCATGCGTTAACTTGGGCTTCTGCCGGGTGTTGCTCCCCGCCCTTTCTCGCTTCTGTTCTCATCTGGCCCCACTACGCCTGCGCTTCAGAGGGCGCGGGATCGGGGCCGGGAGGTTGTCCGCGCTGATGGTTGCGTGTCAAATTCCTCTTCTGGGGGGACCACCGAGTAAAATTATCTGGCTATACTAAGGCCTTGAGGGAGAAGTTCTGAATGAAACCAACCTAATTAACTCTGGGCTCAAGCATGGAGGTCTTCCGGGTCACTGGCCGTGCCTGGGGAAAGGCTTCCCCTTTTTTTTTTTTTTTTAATTTTTAATAACTTTTTATTGATAGAACGCATGCCAGGGTAATTTTTTACAGCATTATCCCTTGCACTCACTTCTGTTCCGATTTTTCCCCTCCCCCAGATGGCAAGAGTCCTTTACATGTTGAATGGGCTGCAGTATATCCTAGATACAATATATGTGTGCAGAACCGAACAGTTTTCTTGTTGCACAGGGAGAATTGGATTCAGAATGTACAAATAACCCGGAAGGAAAACAAAAATGCAAGCAGTTTATATTCATTTTGGGGAAAGTCTTCTCAACTGCGCTCTTCATTCCCTCATCTGTCAAATGGGGATTGGCCTAAAAGGAAGCTCCCAGTCCTGACACCCCCTGTTCTAAGGCCCCTCCCAGCCCTGACACCCCCTGTTCTAAGGCCCCTCCCAGCCCTGACACCCCCTGTTCTAAGGCCCCTCCCAGCCCTGACACCCCCTGTTCTAAGGCCCCTCCCTGCCCTGACACCCCCTGTTCTAAGGCCCCTCCCTGCCCTGACACCCCCTGTTCTAAGCCCCTCCCAGCCCTGACACCCCCTGTTCTAAGCTCCCTCCCAGCCCCGACACCCCCTGTTCTAAGGCCCCTCCCAGCCCCGACACCCCCTGTTCTAAGGCCCCTCCCAGCCCCGACACCCCCTGTTCTAAGGCCCCTCCCAGCCCTGACACCCCCTGTTCTAAGCCCCTCCCAGCCCTGATAGTCTATCATACATTCAAGAAATATTAAATGTGTCAGTTTCTGGTTGAGGTCCCATGCTTAACATTAGAGATAAAAAGACAGTTTAAGTTGCTTAGAATCCAGAGGAAAAGATTACATAAGTAATGTGAGAGCGTGTTAGGGAAAGGACCATAGAGCCCAGTATGTCAGATTGGGAGGGCCCTTAGAACAGGGAATGTTCTAAGATGTCCAAGAGGCACATGGTGTATTGTGTGAATGCATTTCAGAGACTAGGGCTAGACATGTAGAATTAAGGAACGTCCCCAGAGGTAATAATTGAACCTTTGGGTGGTGAGATCACCAAGGGGAAAAAAACAGAGAAGCGGGCCCAGGAGAAAGCCAAACTAGGAATGTGCTAGGAGAATTTTAATGACCATTTTGTGGGGAGGGGAAACGCACGAAGGACATACTTTTTAAGTTTAATTTGTATTATAACATTTTTCCATCACTTCCTTGAGTATAGAAATGAACAACACAACAAATCAAGCCCTGATTTTATAGTGTTTGCTCATACTCTTAAAAAAATTTAACAATAAGCTCTTTCCAGTTCAAACTGGCTCCAGCATGCCCCTTGTGGATATTCCTGGTTAGTGGTCATCACATGGAATGAGAATAGGCAAAAGAGTCTCTCTTGTGGGGTGCTCAGAAACCTGGGAACCCAGAGAAATAGGTATCAGAAAAACCTAGAGAGTTTTCTAGAGAGGAGAGCCCATCTGGGAGGGAAAGTGACCAGCAGTGTTGATGGCTGCAGAGAGGTCAGGGAGTGTGACCAGCAGTGTCAAGGGCTGCTGAGAGGTCAGAGAGTGACCAACAGTGTCAAGGGCTGCTGAGAGATCAGAGAGTGACCAATAGCGTCGATGGCTGCATAGAGGGCAGGGAGAGTGACCAGTAGTGTCGATGGCTGCAGAGAGGTCAGGGAGAGTGACCAGCAGTGTCAAGGGCTGCAGAGAGGTCAAGGAGAGTGACCAATAGCGTCGATGGCTGCATAGAGGGCAGGGAGAGTGACCAGTAGTGTCAAGGGCTGCAGAGAGGTCAAGGAGAGTGACCAATAGTGTCGATGGCTGCATAGAGGGCAAGGAGAGTGACCAGTAGTGTCAAGGGCTGCAGAGAGGTCAAGGAGAGTGACCAATAGTGTCGATGGCTGCATAGAGGGCAGGGAGAGTGACCAGTAGTGTCGATGGCTGCAGAGAGGTCAAGGAGAGTGACCAATAGTGTCGATGGCTGCAGAGAGGTCAGAGAGTGACCAGCAGTGTCAAGGGCTGCAGAGAGTCAGAGTGACCAGTAGTGTTGATGGCCGCAGACAGAATGAGGATTGAGAAAAGGCTGAGGCATTTGACAGTGGAGAGGTCAGCCTCGAAAGGGGCTTTCGAGTGCGGACCGTCCGAGCCGGAGGGGCTGCCTCTGGGAGCAGAGCCCTCCGTGGGAGGCGGTGTTTGCTGGGGGGCCAGCGTGGCAGTCGGTAATCCTTCAGATCCTGTCCCTGGGCTGCCTCCGAGTGTGTCCTAGCGATACCCGGCTGATCGGGTGGGGCAGAGCAAACATTTCCAGGGAAGAGGGAGAGTCTTGGCTGTGGAGAGGGGTGCATTGCTTTCTGTCACTGATTTACTGAGTGACCTTGGGAAAGCCCATCTCTCAGATTTCTCACTTGTACAAAGGAGAGTTTGGGCCAGTCGGTCTCAAGCTTCCTTCGTGTTGACATCTTATGTTTTCTGTCCACAAAACGCCCTTCCTGCTCTACAATCTATGTTCTTAAATCTTTTATTTATTTTACTTGTATCTCCGGCCCTTATCACACATGTCTGGCTCATAACAGGCACTTGATAAATGCTTGTGGATTGATTGATTTTGTGTAGGAACTGAGGCTGTTTGGTTTGGAGAGGAGGAGACTCGGGGAGGGTTGGGAACCCCGGCTTCGGATACAGGGCTGTCACCTGGAGAGGAGATTAGATTTGTTCTGCCGGCCTC
Organism: Antechinus flavipes; assembly: GCF_016432865.1. Taxonomy (NCBI): domain Eukaryota; kingdom Metazoa; phylum Chordata; class Mammalia; order Dasyuromorphia; family Dasyuridae; genus Antechinus; species Antechinus flavipes. The sequence goes on from NC_067400.1 coordinate 619,436,584, forward strand.
GAGGGCCCAACGAGGAGCCCAGCGGGAAGAGTTACAGGGAAGCTCTGTGTCCTAGGACTTCACGCGTGACGAGCAGGATCTGGTCGTCGTCGGCCGACCTGAGCGGCGAACTCAAAAGAGAAATGGGCCGCTGGGCCCCACACGAGGGCCCCGGAGGCGACCCTGACTTAGAAAAGCACACTCTCCATTTTTATTTATTTTGTTAAATCTTTCTCAGTTACATTTTGTTCTGATCCAGTCGGCCCCGTGCAGTCTGGAGGCCGACATCCGACACCTCGGTGCGACAGCCCAACGGGTTAACAAGAAGTCCTTAAGCCTTGCCGCCAAGGCCTGCAATGAGGAAGAACCGGCCCTTCTGAGGCAGCCCATCACTCCCAGGTTCCTTGTGAGGAACCGTTCCGTAACAGCGAGCCCGTGTTTACTTGGAGTACCTTAAACTGGTTACTTGGGGCCAAGAAAAACAAAGGGGTGGGATGAGGTGGGGTGATTGTTCCTTGAGTTCAGTTCTGGCCTTCAGCTACAGGATGACCTCAGGAAAGTGAGTTTTGCTCTGAGCTTCAGAGATTTTTTTACCTGTAAAATGAAAGACTTGAACTGGATGGTCTCTTCACAATCTTGTGTAGGAACTGCAGGAGCTTCATCTTGGAGAGGAGACTTCTGGGGGAAGGGGAGATTTACGTGATCCCCGTTTTTAGGTATTAGAATGGGAGACCTGTAGAGAAGAGATTAGCCCTGGAGAGCGGAGGAAGAAGGGACGTGGTCTGTTTCATTAATTCCTTTCTCAGAAACTTTGATTTCATGGTATCTCCGTTGGGAGGGAATCTGACCATCATGGATGGCCCCTGCCCGTTCCTAATGGGCTATAATGTGCTCATGATATTGCCCAGGAGTCACTCATTTTTAATACTCTGTGATTCTCCAAACCTCTCCCTCCCCATAATCAGAGCTGAAGGGACATTGGGGAACGTTCCCATATCTGAGGCACATTTGGTGTGTGAGCTTGGCCAGGCGCCTCTTCCTCGGTCTCATTTTCCTTATGTTTCTGTGAGCGAGCAGGAGGACGGTCACAGGACCTTCCTGTGCTGACATTGTGCAACACCGATCATTGTCCAGCCTGAGCTCGAATGCTCCGTTGAGAGCCAATTGGCTGTTTTGATGTTGCTAAGTGTCACAGGATCACACAGTGGAAGGGACCTTGGAGGTTGCAGAGTCCAACCCTTTCCTCTCACAGAGAAGGGAACTGAGGTCCCAAGGGGTTTCCTCCAAGTCAGTCGGTGAGTCAGCGGCAGTGGCGGCCTGAAGCTAGGGATCCTCACTCTGTGTCTGCCCCTGCCCTTAGGCACGAGGCCCTGGTGGGCATCGGGAGGCTGGAAGTGTTTTAAAGGAAAGAACAACATCTCCCTGTTCTATAACATTAACTTTTATTACAAAGTAGGGGAGGAGGGGGGAAAGCTGGGAAGCTCAGGCCAGACTCCCCTGCAGGAGCTCAGGCTGCCCACTTCCCCCTGGCTGTCCCCACTAGGGGGTGTTCCGGGCCTCTGTGTACCGGCAGCTTGTCCATCCCAAGGGCCTCTCTCCACCTCTAACACTGGATCCCTTTCGCTGTTCTACTGTCCAGCAGCTGCTGAGGACGGGGATCTCCATGTCCAGTCTTCTCAGTTCTTGTGCAGCTTGAGGAACCGGCTCTCTCAGCTTCCTGTCCCTAGCCGGACATCCAGCCTCCTCCGCTCCACAGACCCAGCATCTGGGACTCCAGGGAATAACTCCATCCCCGGCCTTCCAGGGGAGAACCTGGCTCCCGGCTCCTCCCCCTCCCCAGAATCTCCTCTTCCTTCTACTCCTTAGTTGCTAGTGTGACTTGGAGGAGGCCTGTGGTCTGTAGCTCCCGGGTTCCTTGATTCCCCAGCCCTGTAGCAGCTTCAAAATCCACCCCTTCCAGTGCTTGGGTGAATAGGGGAACCCCTGGCCAGCCAGGGACTCCCGCAGCAGCTGTTGGAGAGAAGAACGCCTGGATTTGGGTCCCTCTTCGATGCTTTTGATGAAGTGAAAGGGGATAACTTCAGCCTTGTCCCCTGGGGCCAAAGGAGCCAAGATTCCCCTTCCACAGTCCCTGGGGGGAGGGGGGGGAAGGCAGAGACAGAAAGAGAAGAGAGAGAAACAAAAAGAAGGAGGAAGAGAGAGAGAAGGGGGAAGAGGGAAATGGGGAGATGGGGAAAGGGAGGGAGAGGGAGGAGAAGAGAGAGAGAGAGAGAGAGAAACAGGAGGAAGAGAGAGAGAGAGAGAAACAGGAGGAAGAGAGAGAGAGAGAGAAGAGGGAAGAGGGAAAGGAGGAGAGGGAGAGGGGGAAAGGGAGGGGAAGAGACAGAGAGAGGAGAGGAAGAAAGAGACAGAAAAGGAGGAGGAGAGGAGACAGAGACAGACAGAGAAAGAGAGACGTTAGGCGCACACACACTGAGCTGGAGCTCCCCAGGAGCCGAGCTTCCTTGGAGTGACCTGGAGGCCAGGGGGAGCCCGCTTGCTCGGCCACCCAGAGGACCTCCCCTCCCCGGTCCCCACCCCCCATCCTTCGGGCCAGAGCTGACCAGGAGGAAGGGCCGGCGGAGGGGTCACGGCTGGGGGATTCTGGGGCAGAAGCCACTCCTCTGGCCCGGCCTTGAGCCCCATCGGCCTTCACTGCACTGACCGCTCGGCTCCCCTGAGGAGCGGGACTGGCCGCCTCCCTCTCTGAGCCACGCCCCTAACCCGGAAGGCCTCCCGCTGCGGAGGCAGAACCCCGCCCCCCCCCCCCTTACCGACTAGGTGGCCTCCCCGGCTTCTGGGGGCTGCCTGGATTCCAGGGCCGTGCTGAGCAGCTGCGTCAGGGCGTCCAGCTTCCCCCCCAGCGCGTCCATTCTCTTCTCCAGGTCCCTGTGGGAGGTGCTGAGGCCGGACTGCAGGTCGCACAGGATCATGTGCATCTGAGGGAGGAAGCTTGCGCTGGGCGAAGGCGCGGGGCGCAGAAAGCTTTCCCATGATCCCACCCTCCCGCTGCTGGCCTCGGAGCCCGGCCGTCCCTCGTGTTCGGGTCCTTCCGGCCCCAGCCATCGGCGCCCGGCCCTTTGTCCCGGGGTCCTCCCCCCCCTTCCCAATCTCTTGTTCCCCGAATAAAGCGCTCCTTAGGCAATATCTGCACGTTACCGCAGCCCCGCCGCAGCCTCCGGCCTCCCGCCCTCCCTCCCGGCTTCTTGGCCTCCGGGACCCGTCCCTGTGCCTCCTGCTCTCTCTGGCCCGCGCCTGGCTGCCCCCCCCCCCCATCCTCGCCGCGTTCTGCCCCGTCTCACCTTGGAGATGTCCACCATGGAGTTCACTTGTTCCCGGAGCTTCCGGTGCTTTAAGCGGACCTGGCGGAATCTGCGCGAAGAGGAGCAGCTGGCGGCTCTGCCCGGGCCTGGGCCCTGGGCAAAACCTGGCAGCCCTCGCTCCCCCAGCCCCGTCCCGGTCCCGGGAAGTTACAGACACACGCTCACACACGCTCACTCTCGCTCCCGCCCCCTCTGCCCCCGCGGCCCCCGTCTCACATGTGGATGGCAGCCAGCAGTTTGCGCTGGTGCCTTCTGACGGCCCCAGACTCCTTCCTCCGGCTGTGCTTGTAGAACATCCAGGCCTCCTGAAGCACTCGCGCCGCAGAATCCCTCATCTTTGGGGAGAGCACAGCCTCAGTGGGCGCAGCTCCCTCGGGACACTGGGAGCTGGAGCCTCAGGACAGCCGCCCCCGGGGGTTTGGGGAAGC